>NC_057794.1:1699995-1999995 GCF_018294505.1 Triticum aestivum | reverse complement strand
CTGCCTAGACGCACAGTTCGGGACCCCCTACCCGAGATCCGCCGGTTCTGACACCGACATTGGTGCTTTCATTGAGAGTTCCTCTATGTCGTCACTTTTAGGCTTGATGGCCCCTCCGATCATCAACAACAACGCTGTCCAGGGTGAGACTTTTCTCCCCGGACAGATCTTCGTATCCGGCGGCTTTGCGCTGCGGGCCAATTCGCTTGGCCATCTGGAGCAGATCGAAAGCTACGCCCCTGGCCATCAGGTCAGATTTGGAAGTTTAAACTACACGGCGGACGACCGCGGAGACTTGATCTTTGACGGATCTGAGCCACAACCGAGCATGCCGCACTGTCGCGGTGGGCATGATCTAGCTCTGCCACCGAACAGTGCCCTGGAGGCCGCACCTATGTCCGCTCCGACCTTTAGCTCGGAGCCGACCACACAAATCGAGGATGGGTGGTTAGACACCGCCTCGGGGGCTGCAATCTCTACGGCGATCAAGCCAAACACCAGCCTTGTCCTCTGCAGAGCCCGTGACACCAAGGTGCCGGACTCTTCCCCGGACTCCGGGCCCTCCGCACCCCCACCAATCGAATCCGATTGGGCACCGATCATGGAATTCACCGTCGTAGACGTCTTTCAGCACTCGCCCTTCGGCGACATTCTGAATTCACTCAGGTCTCTCTCTTTGTCAGGAGAGTCCTGGCCGGACTATGACCGGTAGGATTGGGATGTGGACGACGAAGAAATTCGATCCCCACCCACCACCCACTTCGTAGCCACTGTCGATAATTTAAACGACGTGCTCGACTTTGACTCCGAAGACATCGACGGTATGGACGACGATGTAGGAGACGAACATGAACCAACGCCTATAAGGCATTGGACTGCCACCTCATCTCATGATGTATACATGGTGGACACACCCAAAGGAAGCGACAACGAGGAACACAGGGATGCAACGAGGGATCGTTGACTCGAAAAGCAATCAAAGCGGCGACGTAAGCCCCGCTCTAGGCCCCACCTCGAAAAAGATAGCAGCCATACAGACCCAGCCATAGAGAAGGACGAGCCGGCGGACAACGAACATGCCTTCGAGCAATCGTCCGAACAGGGCAACTTGGATAAACAAACCGAACAACCTGTCCCCAGCGAAAACGGCATTCCGAATGACCTTACGCCGGATAAGCTCATGGAGCAGAAGAAACTCCACAAAAGGCTCGTTGCCACCGCACATAGCCTGAAAAAGCAGAAGTGGAAGCTAAGAACTGCGGAAGATGCACTCAGAATCAGATGGAGCAAAGTCCTCAACACCGCAGACAAATACGGCGACAGTCGCCGCACCAAAAGCTATCCGAAGCGAAAGCTACTCCTGAATTCGACGAGGAGGCCTTAGAGCCCCCGCCGTCAAAAAGTAAGAAAGCCACCCGGTCGGATAGATGACCCCATGGCCAGCATAAAGTGACAAGCGGCGCCGCATACAAGCCGGCACGCGACCCACTCAAGGATTCGCATCAAAAAGATGGCCTAGCTAGATCTATCTATGGGCCAAGAAAGCAAGCTCTCTTAAGCAATGCAAGACAACCAATATCCGAATATCACGGCACACCCAAATACTGGGGTGCCGCACACCCACTATGTTTCACCGATGGGGTTATGGACCATGAATTTCCAGCGGGATTCAAGCCCGTAAACATAGAGGCATATGACGGAACAACAGACCCTGGAGTCTGGATTGAGAATTATATCCTCCACATACACATGGCAATAGGAGATGACCTCCACGCCATAAAATACTTACCCCTCAAGCTTAAAGGGCCAGCTCGGCATTGGCTCAAAAGCCTTCCCGAAAACACTATTGGAAGTTGGGAAGAGCTCCAGGATGCTTTCCGGGCAAATTTTCAAGGGACTTATGTCCGCCCTCCGGATGCAGACGATCTCAGTCACATAACTCAACAGCCTGGAGAGTCAGCCTGGAAATTCTGGAACATATTTCTTACTAAAAAGAATCAGATAGTCGACTGTCCGGACGCCGAAGCCCTAGCAGCTTTTAAGTATAACGTCTGAGATGAATGGCTCTCCAGACACCTCGGCCAAGAAAAGCCAAGAACAATGGCCGCATTAACAAGCTTCATGACCCGCTTTTGCGCAGGAGAGTACAGCTGGTTGGCAAGATGCAGCACCAGCGACCCAAGTACATCCGAAGTTAGAGATGGAAACGGAAAACCCTGGCGCAACAAGGACCAGCGCCGGACTAAGGGAAGCATACCGGAGAGCATGGCAGTCAATGCCGGATTCAAAAGCTCTTGGTAGAATCAGAAAGAGCCGCCCCTCAAGGATAACAGGGACGAGCTATCCAACTTAAACAAAATCCTAGACAAGATATGTCAAATACACAGTACTCCCGGGAAGCCAGCAAACCATGCCCACAGAGGTTGTTGGGTTTTCAAGAAATCCGGCAAACTCAATGCCGAACACAAGGGGTTCGACACACCAAGTGAGGACGATGCCGAACCCAACAAGCAGAGCACCAGGAAACAAAAGAATTTCCCACGAGAAGTCAAAACAGTAAACTAACTTCACGTGATAAAACGAGTGGCGCCCATAGAGATACGCGCCACACAGCCTATCCCAAAGGAGTCTCGCCACTGGTTGTTAAAACCGATCACCTTCAACCATCAGGATTACTCTAGAAGTATCCAGAACGCAGGATGGACTGCCTTGGTATTAGATCCGATAATCGGCGGACTCCACTTCACAAATGTCCTGATGGACGGCCGCAGTGACCTAAACCTATTATATCAGGAAACAGTCCGACGCATGGGGATAGACCCAACCAAATTCCCCCATGGCAACACCTCCTTTCAAGGAGTAACCCCAGGCCCGGTGGCCCACTGCACGGGCTCTCTCCGACTAGAAGTTATGTTTGGCTCCCCCGGTAACTTTCGTCGTGAAAAGCTAATTGTTCACATCGTCCCATTTTCAGGTAGCTATCAAGCACTGCTGGGACGCGAAGCTTTTGCCCGCTTTAACGCAATATCGCATTATGCATCTCTTACGCTTAAGATGCCCGGTCCACGAGGCATCATCTCATTAAAGGGGAAGCATTGAGTGCGCCCCCCGCGCGGAAGATTGTGCGGCTGCCTTAACAACCCCACAATAAAACGGCTTCATCAGCCAAAACATCTAAACAGGTCATTAAGACCACGGACACTGTTAGACGAGTCCGGCATAAAAATATCATTGATAAAGGCTTAATATCCGTATACCCCTGTACCAGGGGCTCCGCACATATAAAATAAGAGACAATCAAGGTCAATTTTACCCATTTCAATTTATACTTTGTTTATTTAGTATAACTTCTGTTCGGCACGAACTTTCTTCAACCAAGTTCCTCTATTTTACAGATGAACACCGTGCTGCGCCCGTCCAGGATACGGCACAACGGAGACACAGGCGCACACGTGCAGCAGGGACCCGTTCCAAGGATTCTTTTCAGATTAAGACCCTGCGTAAACCTTTTTTACTATCTCTTGATGATACACATCCCCTGGTTTTTTGGTATAACCAAGGAGGAGGCTGGCGTCTTGGCATGTGGCCACGTCAGAATTTTGCGTGTACCTGGACACTTGGGGCTTATACCTAAGGGCGTTGACCCGCCCGCCCTCATAAAGACCGAATACCTTAGGGAGTGTTTGGCGTCACGAGTTTGGCCTTATATGCATCAGCTCCGAATCATGTCTTTGGTCAAATGTTGGGTTGCCCGGGTCCTGTGTTTTACTGCCTTACGTTCCGCTCTATCGGCTAAGGCGGCACCAGGAGAACTGCTGCGATTGTTCCCCGGTTCGGCCAGGCGAGCACCTCAGTAGAGAAAGCTGAAAACTGACTGTCATGATATAGCGTGAGACTGGTCAACCACTCGATGACTTACCGGAATCTATAGGATTCCTCCACCTTAATGAAGGGCCATTTCCCAGCCAGGCACATACGCGCCCCGAATTCCGGCAAGCACAGGCGCCACCAGGGGCTATCTAAGTAGCCTCACTGTCAAAGGGAGTTTTCATTTTCTATGCACAGAAAATTCATTTTCCATTTTTCGAGTGCCCGAATGAGTTTTTTTGTGAAGCACCTACCATATATTTGTTGCAAAATTGGACCAAATCAATTTTATAAAATACTAGGACATATTTAATTCACAATTGAGCAAATGGTTGGGTGTCAGCAGTTTTGATCCACCTCTCGTGAAAAAGACAAATTCTCGCCGATTTAGTTGGAAGCGGGTCAAATTTGAACTGTAGTTGCCTCGTAGTTTGCTCTTTATTTTTTCCAAAAATCATGTCTATGTACATAAGTATCTATTTAATCATAGAAACACTAAAAAAATTCCAAGATTCAACCACTAGCTATGAACGGTCAAGCCCGCCGTTTTGACCGCATTTTGAAACGGGCATAAAAAATTCAAAAAAAAATCAGAAAATAGGAAAATCTTCGCATTGTGTCATTATATGTGATCAAGTTTCCAGAAAAAATAATAAGCTTGTAATACGGTAATTATTTTTAAAATATGTTCTCAGAAATGAGCTATCATGCGTGAAGAAGCATGGCTTTCAAGCCAAATGATCAATCTTATGGCCACATTCATGGCATAGTTTGTTCAAATAATCTCATATTGTGCACAAGGGTGCATCATGGAATTCCAAACAATGTTTCTTAAGGGAGTTTTCGTTGTCTTTGCACGGAAAATTCATTTTCCATTTTCCCAGTGCCCGAAATGAGGTTTTTTTGTGAAGGGCCTACCATATATTTGTTGCAAAATTGTACCAAATCAATTTTCTAAAATACTAGGACATATTTGATGCAAAATTGAACAAATGTTTGGGTGTAAAAAGTTTTGATCCACCTCTCGTGAAAAAGACAAATTCTCGCCGATTTAGCTGGAAGCGGGTCAAATTTGAAGTGTAGCTGCCTCGTAGTTTGCTCTTTATTTTTTCCAAAAATCATTTCTAGGTACATAAGTATCTATTTAATCAGAGAAACACCAAAAAAATTCCAAGATTCAACCACTAGTTAGGAACGGTCAAGCCCGCCGTTTTGACCGCATTTTGAAACGGGAATAAAAAATTCAAAAAAATTCAAAAAATTGGAAAACCTTCGCATTGTGTCATCATATGTGACCAAGTTTCCAGGAAAAATAATAAACTTGTAATACGACAATTTTTTTTAAAGTGCTCTCAGAAATGAGCTATCATCTGTGAATATTCATGGCTTTCAAACCAAATGATCAATCTTATGGCCACATTCATGACGTAGTTTGTTCAAATGATCTCATATTGTGCACAAGGGTGCATATTGGAATGGAAAACAATGTTGCCTAAGGAAGTTTTCATTTTCTTTCGATGAAAAAACCATTTTCCATTTTCCGAGTGCCCAAAAGGAGGTTTTTTTTGTGAAGGACCTCCCAAATAATTGTTGCAGAATTGGACAAAATCAATTTTCTAAAATACTAGCACATATTTAATGCACAATTGACAAAATGGTTGGGTGTAAAAAGTTTTGATCCACCTCTCGTGAAAAAGACAAAATTTCACCGATTCAGTTGGAAGCGGGTCAAATTTGAACTGCGGCTGCCTCATAGTTTGCTAGTTATTTTTTCCAAAAATCATTTCTAGTTACATAAGTACCTATTTAACCTTAAATACATGGTTTGGTGGCGATACATCGAGGTTTGGGCGGTGGCCGAGGGCCCCAACTCTAGAGCGCGTAAACTCGCATGCCCGCCGCGTGGTTACCGCGTGACCGTGGCGTTGCCATTTGTCCTGGGTGGCCTAGGCATGTCTAGTGGGTTGGGAACTCCCCAGGTAGGTGCTAGGAAGAAAATTACAACAAAATATTCTCACGAGGAGACCGATCGATGCTCAAACATGAATTAGCAGCCAATTGTTTGATTAGCGATACAAGAAATGTACATGGCTAATGATCGTGCGTTTTGGCTGAGGATGATCAGTTTCTAAGAAGACCTTCTTCACAAATTTTTAGCTCAAAAGGAGTAGCCTAGGTGGTACTTGCTTTGCGAACTACCACACTGGACATAACTACGAATGCTGAAGCTCGGCTCAAAATAATGAATGGATTGAGCTGGAATTTGGTGGAGGATGGTTATTTGTGCATAGGAAAGCACTATAGAAAGTGGATATTATTTGGACATGCCAATGTGGTACTTCCTTCACAAACTGCTGTTTTGAACAGAATAGGGAAATGAATATTTTTGAATTATTTTTGAACTAGGCAAGGAAGGTTTTTACATATTTGACGAAGATATGACCCAAAGAATTTATGAGATTTTTTGAGGAATTTTGAAAATGACAGAAATATAGGTTGCTTCACAACCTAGGGCAAAACTACCGCATGGACATGACACATAGGCAAAACTGATGAGGTGGCGCCTAGTCATAGCAACCCACCATAATTTACAAGGCTATGACCATCTATATTGGTCGTTAACAACTATAAATAAGGAAGCGGACTAGCGCTGTTTGCTTTATGACCATTTCATCTAAGGAAATTATGACCTTTCTGACCAAAATGGTCGCAATGGTTTAGGGTTTGGAGCCCCCCTAACAGCTTTTGACCAATTAGTCTGAAATGGTCATAGATCTATGACCATTTCTTCCAGGGTCACTGACAGAAGGTCACTAGTTGACATATTTCTTGTAGTGCATGGCCTCCGCCATGCGCGCCTGGTACGCCGCCTCCTCTTCCTCTGCTTCCACCACCCTTCCGCCATTCGGATGTAACTTTTCGAGTAGATGATTTTTCATATAGAAAACTTTTTAATCCGAGTTCGTATGCAAAAGTTATGCCCATTTTACAAATTTCATAGAGATTTTGCAAATAAAGTCGAAATTCATATTTGTAAATTTTCCCAACAACTAGACCACATATCACATGGGATACTTATTTTCTTTTATTTTTTTGGCATTTCCATCATTTTCTTTATTTTTTTAAAACTTAAAAGGCGGTCCACCGGGGGGGTGCATTCGGTGGAAGTTTTGGGCCAAGTTAGTAATGGCGCACCGTGGGAGTGGTGCGCCATTACTAGTTTTGAAAAAAAATTAAAACAAATTCTGAATTTTTTTTAAAAAAAACTTAGTAATGGCGCACTGTCCACTGGTGCGCCATTACTAGTTTTGAATAAATAAATAAAAACATTTTGAAAAAAAAATTGAAAATAATTTACTAGTGGCGCACCGTGGATGTGGTGCACCATTACTAGTTTAAGTAGTAATGGTGCACTATCCACTGGTGCGCCATTACTAGTTTTGAAAAAAAATTGTTACTAATGGCGCACCGTGGATGTGGTGCGCCATTAGTATTTGGACACTAATGGCGCACCAACACATGGTGCGCCATTAGTATATACTAATGGCGCACCACATGTCTGGTGCGCCATTAGTGTCATTTCCATCTATAGCCCTTTTCCTATTAGTGTGAGGAATGCACATAGCTTCACCATGGCTAATCGGACATTTTTCGGTAGAAGCCCCCTCAATGCAACCGGAAGCAGTTGTGTCATAATCACGTGGCAGTCATGCGACTTTAGGTTCTGAAACTTTTTCTCTGGCATATTTATTATTCCCTTTATATTCGACGAGAAGCCAGTCGTGACCTTCATACTGAGTAGGCATTCAAAGAAGATTTCTTTCTCTTCTTTCGTAAGAGCGTAGCCGGCAGGACCTTTATACTGCTTCGAAGGCATGCCGTCTTTTTCATGCAAACGTTGCAGGTCCTCCCGTGCCTCAGGTGTATTTTTTGTCTTCCCATACACACCCAAGAAGCCTAGCAGGTTCACGCAAAGATTCTTCGTCATGTGCATCACGTCGATTGAAGAGCGGACCTCTAGGTCTTACCAGTCGGGTAGGTCCAAAAATATAGATTTCTTCTTCCACATGGGTGTGTGTCCCTCAGCGTCATTCGGAACAGCTAGTCCGTCGTGACCCTTTCCAAAGATTACGTGTAAATCATTGACCATAGCAAGCACGTGATCACCGGTACGCATGGCGGGCTTCTTTCGGTGATCTGCCTCGCCTTTGAAATGCTTGCCCTTCTTTCGACATTGATGGTTGGTCGGAAGAAATCGACGATGGCCCAGGTACACATTCTTCCTACATTTGTCCAGGTATATACTTTCAGTGTCATCTAAACAGTGCATGCATGCGTGGTATCCTTTGTTTGTCTGTCCTGAAAGGTTACTGAGAGCCACCAACGGGAACCAATGGTGGTGGGCCAGGAGCGAGGCCCATTGGTCCTGGTTCGTCCCACCAACCGGGACCAAAAGGTCCAGACAAACCGGGACCAATGGCCCACGTGGCCCGGCCAGCCCCCTGGGCTCACGAACTGGGTCCAATGCCCCCATTGGTCCCGGTTCTGGACTGAACCGGGACCAATGGGCTGACCCGGCCTGGACGTTTGCTCCCTTTTCTACTAGTGATAGTACGTAGCATCGACCAAGCACAGAGATAAGAGAGGACACTTCTCTCTATTAATTAATTAGCTACCTAACACAATATATGAAACACCTTAATTAACCATACAAATCCCCCAAATCCACCCCCCTTTCAGAAAAAAAACAAAAACCCTAGCCCCTGAACAGCCGATGCGTGGATGCCTATTGGTCCCGGTTGGTGCCACCAACCGGGACTAAAGGGCCTCCTGTCTGGGATCGCAGTACTGACCACGTGGAGGCCCATCTGTCCCGGTTCGTGTAAGAACCGGGACTAAAGGCCTAGGCATTAGTAACGACCCTTTAGTCCCGGTTCCCCAATCGGGACAGATGGGCCTTATGAACCGGGTCAAATGGCCCTTTTTCTACTAGTGTACGTGTGTCGCAGTACGCCTTCTACCTTCACAAAGTGTGTTCAAGGTAGGTAGGAATGTGCAGTTGTACGGTGTCATGTGTTTTGGAATGGAAATAGTGCCGTTCTGCTTCAACTCGCAGCCTAATACCAAACAGACCTCGCAGCCAAACCTAACATCTAAGACCTGAGGTCCCAACCAGGACTGCTGCCAGGTATGGGCACCCACCAGTCCGGCATGCTCCTCAACCAGGACGCCTGCCGGGTATGAGGCCGCCACAGCCACCTGCCACCAATCCATCTCCAGAGCTGTACTATTGCATGAATGTTGCCCGGTCTAGCTTTCGCCAACGCCACCATGACGCCAGACAGCGTCGACATCCTGCGTGAGTCCATCATCACACATCAGACGCCTAATCTCTAGAGCGCCATGCCATCGAGATCCGACACCATCAATGTGTGTGATGAAGCACCACTCTTTCTCTTGTCACCTCCAGCCATCACTTGCTCCAAAATGATGCCCCCATGAGGGAAAGCGCTACTAAGAACGCTATCATCGTCCGATCCGGGAGACCCAGATCTAGAGTTTCCCCCGGAGCATCCCGAACCTGATGACGCCAACTGCAACAACGATGCCTCAACAAGGAAACGATATCAAAGATGCCGCCATGATCGTAGTCGGCGCGATTTTCATCGGCAGTTGCGTCACCGGGCGTACGGCGCCGGCCTTGCTGGTTCCTTCAACCGTAGCAAACTCCAAAACGATGCCCTGAAGAGAGACTACAGCGCAAGAGCATCGCCATTGCTCGATCCCATGGAAATCTAGGGTTTCCCCCGGAGTTGCCCGGGTTATTGATATCTACTACACAACCTTCTTCTTGTAGACGTTGTTGGGCCTCCAAGTGCGGAGGTTTGTAGGACAGTAGCAAATTTCCCTCAAGTGGATGACCTAAGGTTTATCAATCTGTTGGAGGCGTAGGATGGAGATGGTCTCTCTCAAGCAACCCTGCAACCAAAATAACAAAAAGTCTCTTGTGTCCCCAACACCCAATACAATGGTAAATTGTACAGATGCACTAATTCGGCGAAGAGATGGTGATACAAGTGCAATATGGATGCTAGATATAGGTTTTTGTAATCTAAAAATATAAAAAAAATATGAATGGTAATTCATCAACGCATAATTACCATGCAACAAAAAAATGCAATAGTATTCATTTTCATTTTCCCTTCTGCATGGTTTCAAGAAGAGCGTCTGAAATGGCTCACGGTTTTCACTTTACCAAGAAAGAAAAAAAGATGAAATTTATCAAATGTATAATAGCTTGATTTTCATCATTTATCAAATGTAAAAGTTTTGTGTGGACATTTGACTTTCATAACCGACTTCTCGACATAATATTTATACTCACTACTGGAAAATAAGGTCGTTGAGTTCCATTCCACGGGCTCACGGGAAAGGCCTCGTTCACCGAGATCTGAGCACGGCAAAACGGGGACCTTGGTAGATGGTTCAGCTAGCTTGCCCAGAGCCGACCAAAATCAACTCGACACAAATAGAAGGACTAGTCTAGTACATGATTTTCTGAGATCTAGAGGAAGGGAACTCGACAACAACTGGCCACGTAGAACGGCCGTTTGTAGTTGACGACACAAATAGAAGGACTGGTCTAGTACATGTTTGCGAGATCACTGTCCGTGGCTCTCGGCAAACATTTACGAAATTCATTTTTTATGTGTAGAAATAAAAATTGACGAGCTTTTTTCCCAGGTACTGACAAAGATGTGACGGTGTTCCAAGGTTAGGCTGGCCACTTGGCTCGCCTTGCCGAGTAAGGCGGCTCTCGGTAAAGAGTATTGCTGAGGTGCTCCATTTACATGCTCGGCGAACCTGTTGACAAAGCTGACAGCAACAGTCGGGCGGCACATTTTCTGAGCTCAAGCGCTCGGTAAAGGTCCCTTCGTTGAGTCATGAACTCAACAAAAGTTCCCAGAATTTACTTTTATAATTGAATTTGTCCCAAGCTCCTGTAATATAAAACACACATATTTTGACATCTGCATACCACATCCTCTATAACACTATGCAGGTATTCAATTGGAATTGGGTCTCTCAGTTTAGACCGGGTGAACAATTACTAAAGCTCTGTTATCCAATTCTTTTATACTATACACTATGCTTTCGAAATTTTAAGGCCTCATGATTAATTAAGGTCTTCTTTTTTTGCGAGAATAATTAATTAAGGTCTTCAGTTTAGAATTGGACCTTCCGATTTTAACCGCGTCAACAATTTTTAAAGAATCTCTCCCATATGATTCTTTTAATTCCCTATGTTCCCTCATTTTAAAACTCTTTCATTCAATTGAGGTAATTACTTTTCGTGAATTTGATCAAGCCAACGTTTTTTCAAATCAGTCGACAGCAACCGGCCTATAAAAACGTATCAATCTCGCGCACCCTCCCATCAATTTCATAGTAACTCTGCTACTTGTGATTTGTGTTCGTCTTTCCCCGAAGAGGAGAGGATGATGCAGTACAGTAGAGATAAGTATTTCCCTCAGTTATGCAACCAAGATTATCAATTCAGTAGATAAACCAAGCAACAATATGTAAACATTACCTACACACAAGCAACAAAACCTCGCAACCCAACGCTACAAGGGGTTATCAATCCCTCGAAGGTTACATGCAAGATTAAATTTTATGGTGTTTGATAAAAAGATAGATCGGTAGATGCAAACAAAAGATAAAAATATTTTTGTGTTTTTGAATTTATAGATCTGAAACAAAAAAGGTAAACTAGATTGAAAAAGTTAATGATAATATAGATCTGAAAGCAATATTATAAAAATAGACCCAAGGCCGGTATATTTCACTAGAGGCTTCTCTCAAAGATAGCATACGGTGGGTAGACGAATTACTGTTGGACAATTGATATAAAAGCAAATAATTATGACAATATCCAAGGTAATGATCATATATATAGGCATCACGTTCAAGATTAGTAGACTAACTCCTGCCTGCAATTACTACTATTACTCCATACATCGACCGATATCCAACATGCATCTAGTGTATTAAGTTCAAGAAAGAACAGAGTAATGCCTTAAGCAAGATGACGTGATGTAAAAAATATAAACTCACATATGAATAAACCCCATCTTTTTACACTTAATAGCATCAATACATGCGTGTCATGCCTCTTTCTATTGCTGAGGTTGAGCACCACAGGATCGAACCCATCACAAATCACCTCTTCTCATGGAAAAAATAATCAATCTAGTTGGCCAAACTAAACAAAATAAATCGAAGAAGAAATACGAGGCCATAATAATCATGCATAAAAGAGTTCAGAGAAAACTCAAATAATATTCATTGATAGATCTGATCATAAACTCACAATTAATTGGATCCCAACAAAACACCTTAAAAAGTCATTACATCAAATAGATCTTCAAGAACATCGGACATGTAGGTCTGTGATGATATACTCACGCATCATCGGAGGGGCATCAAGGATGATGAAGAACCCCTGCGTGATCGTTTCCCCCTCCGAAAAGATGTCGGAAAAGGCCTCTAGATTGGATCTCGTGGTTCTGGAACTTGCGGCGACGGAAAAAGTGTTTCGTCAACTCCCCTAGGGTTTTGGGGATTTAAGAATATTTATAGAGGCAGGGGAAGGTAGAGACGGTGCTTTTGGGCCCCACTACCCACCAGGGCGCGCTAGAGGCCCCTGGCGCGCCCTGGTGCCTAGTGGGCCCCATGAGCATCTCCTTGTGGCCTCCGGAAGCTTCTAGGGTCTCTTTCCAACCCAAAAAATCTCCAAAATTTTTTGTAGCATTTGGACTTTGTTTGGTACTCGGCACTGAGTTAATAGGTTAGTCCCAAAAAAATTATAACAGTATGGAACAATAAGTAGAAAACAACAACTGGCACTCGGCACTGAGTTAATAGGTTAGTCCCAAAAAAATGATATAAAATTGCTTATAAATGTATACAAAATATTTGAGATTGATAATATAACAGTATGGAACAATAAAAAATTATAGTTATGTTAGAGACGTATCAAACTCCGATCCGCCGATGCGGCTTTATCCAATTTTCGTATGTTTGTATCGGCTGGAATCACGCTATTCGGCCGTGTCCGCCTACATCCGATCGGTACAACCAACAGACAAACAAAAATTCGTCCATGGGGAACCAATCTGTGGTTGAATGGTTAGAGGGGCAGTGATATCCCCAGCCCACTAGGGTTCATGTCCTAGTGCTCGCATTATTCTTGGATTTATTTTAGTATTTCCGGCGATGCACTTTCAGTGGGAGAAGACATTCACGTCGACGACGAGGCACCTATGGTGACTTCTTAAATCTCAAGATGATAAGCCGGCTCAGTCTCTCGAAGGTGTTTATAGGGGTAGGGTGTGTGTGTTCATAGAGATGAGTGTTTATAGGGTGTTTGTGTATGTTCAAAAAGCTCGTCTACGCGTCCAAATATTTGGTAACCAGATTTAACCTAAAATGGGCCATTGGCCATAGTTCACGCCGATTTACTTGCCACCGGCCGACATACATGCTAGCCTACAAAAAACTCATAGTTCATGCCAGCACACTTGTCGGCATACAAAAAAGACGGACATAGTTCCACCACGCCATGCATCTCAGTCATGGTTCATGCTGGCACACATGCCTTTATAAAAAATGGTCAAATTCTGTGTTGGAGTTCCCCTAAAGCATGGCATGTCACGTATAATATTTTGAATTCAAATTTGAACACGACATATGGTTCAAAAGTGCTTGGAAAAAATAAATAATTTGAGATAGACTTAATTCAAGAGATCCTAAACCTACGGACACATCGCCTACAACAGTTGAACTCCCAAAATAATATATTTTGGATGCTCCCAATAATTAGCTCTTTCTATCCTCACTTTGCCCCAACCCTTGTCTGATAAAGGGCGCTTTTACTAGCTAAAATATAGCATCATATAATGTATTAAGCTCTGTTTGTTTAAGCTTCACTTGGATTTTAATTACCTGCGAATTAACTTTAGTGCCAAAGATGATTTGCAAAATCAGCTTTGCCACCAAAGTACATTTTGAGGTGCTTTAGGAAATTGCACAAAAAATGACCCAAATCCAGATTCAGCTTCATTGCCAAAGCTGATTCCAAATAGTTATTTGTTTTAGATTCCAGATTCGGCTTTACTGGCAAAGTTGAATCTATTTCGGAATCCGAAACAAACAGGGCCTTACGAGTATCATCTGGCCTCTGCATAATTAGAATGGAAACACTTCCTACCAGAAGACCGATTTGTTGAATCCATCAGACTGGTCACGAGCCCTTGATTCATTCTCTATCCAACGCCTGAGAGCCTTTCCTCCGTCCGCAAATCCAGCCCATGCCTGGGTCACACCTTTATTTTGGAAATTAATTGATCCCCAAATCAATCTAGGCGGAGGACTCGCTCATGGCTCATTGCTCCCCCGTACAATATGCCGCTCTTCGTCCTCCGCGGCGTCACCCAATGCCACCATCCTCACTGCTCACATCTTCACGGCGACTCCACGATCTGGATGTAACACCCCGGATGTAACTTATCCAATATGTACTCCAACTCTTGCCGTTTCCGGCCTTAAGTTATTTTATTTTCTCGGGTTCGGGTTTTTGTCTCCGTGTGTTGTTGTCGTTGTCATGCATCTCATATCATGTCATCATGTGCATTGCATTTGCATACGTGTTCATCTCATGCATTCGAGCATTTTCCCCGTTGTCCGTTTTGCATTCCGGCGCTTCGTTCTCCTCCGGTAGTCATTTCTACCTTTCTTTCGTGTGTGGGGATTAAACATTTCCGGATTGGACCGAGAATTGCCAAGAGGCCTTGGTTTACTACCGGTAGACCGCCTGTCAAGTTTCGTACCATTTGGACGTCGTTTGATGCTCCAACGGTTAACCGAGGGACCGAAAAGGCCTCGTGTGTGTTGCAGCCCAACACCCCTCCAAGTTGACCCAAAACCCACCAAAACCTTCTCCATCATCTAGAGCGTTCGATCATGATCGTGTGGCCGAAAACCGCACCTCATTTGAACTCTCCTAGCTCCCTCTATGCCTATTCAAAGCCACCCCCGAATTTCTCCTTCCCCTTCCTCCCGAAAACCCTAGATCCACTTCGTCCGCCGCCGCCGGACATTTTCGCCACCGACGGACGTGTCTGACTTACACCTCCGCCACCACGTGGCACGCCCCCATTCGCCGCCGCCTCGCGCCCATATCGCCGCCGCTCTGGCCCGGGAGGCCCGGATCGGGCCCCCGAGGCCCATCGCCGCCCGCGCCGCTCGGGATCTTCTTCCCCACGCCCGGGTCACCGCACCTCCGCCGCGGCCGCCGCCTTTTCTTCTGCCGGCGCTCGCCTGGCCGCTCGTCGGCACCTGCGCCTGCCGCGCCTACCGAGGCCGATGCCGACAACCGCCGTCCGCCGCTCCGGTGGCCAGATCCGCGCCGTCCGGCCCGCTTCTCCAAGATCCGGCGGCCCCAACCGCCAAGTCCGACAACTTCTCCGGCGAGCTACAGTGATTCCAGTGGACCTCGAAATCCATGCCAGATCTGAGATCTAAATCTCGAGGGTTGACTTTTTGCCCGAAACCCTAGTTCATGTGCTCCTGTTCATCATGCTATATCTCCGCATCCGTAGCTCCGTTTTTGGCATATATCATATCAAAATGTTCGTCTCAGAGAGTACACCAATTCATTACATTGCATCATTTTCATTGGAGTTCATCTTGATGCCCGAAATGCTGTTAGAAGAGTGCTACTTGAGATAATTGTTAGATCTACTGCTCCATTTAGATATTTGTCATTTTTGCCATGACTTATGTGTGCATGATATGCCCTGGTGCTCTACATATGTTTTGTTAAGTGTTTTGCCATCTTTCCAGAGGTGCAACCCATGTATTTTTGCGATGTGTGTGGTGGCTAGCACAAGCTTGCAAAGTGAGGCACTTGGTAATGCTGTTTTCAGGGACTTAGCATTTTTACTAAGTCCTTGACCTGTTTATCTCATATGGCCATATGTTCATGTTGTTTCCTAGTGATCCGTGCCTCTTTAGAGGATGATCAGTAAGGATGTTTTATTAATCTTGTAGTGATCTATCCATCCATGTTTTTGTTTGCAATTATGGAGCACCCTAGCTTGAGTCAATCGAGCTCTACTTTTGCTACTTCGTGAATCTGGGTAGATTGTCTACTCATTAGCAATTTTGCCGATGATGTTGTAGTTGATCCGTGCATGGTATATTATTGTTCTTGCCATGTATAGCTTGCATTTTGTGTACTCTTGATGGGTGTATGCTTATATTATCATGGCATGATCCGTAGTGAGTGCATCGAGCTCGTAAACATGCCTACTTGAATCTGTTTTCAGCATGTGCCAGTTTTCACTAAGTCTGAAAACTGATTATGCTTTTGCTATGTTCACATGCTTACTAATATGTTTTCTGATCCCTTTTGGCTCAAGGTCACTAAGGGACTTTTCTTAAGCTTTTTGAGTAGCTCCATGCTATGTTTTTACTTTTCCATGTTCAGGTCCTGTAGCATGTAGTTTTTTTGCTCCAAAGAGTGCTACCTGATCTGAGATTTCAGACAAGTGTTAATTTCACTAAGTCTGAAATCTGTTTGCCACATGCATTTTTGCCATGCTTGTTTGAACCTGTTAATGGACGAATTGGCCGTAGCTCAGTGCTAGACTTTTGTTAAGCATCTTGAATGCATCCCTGCCATTTATTTTGTTGTCATGTTTGAGTGCTGTAGCATGTTCATCTCATTGCATTTAGATGGCTACTTGCTGTAGATCGCAGATCGTGGTCATATTTGAATCGCTTGCCATTTCCAAACCATAACTCCGATTCCGGCGTTTTTTATATCGTTTTCAAGCGATTTCATCTCATCTTTCCAGTGGCACACTTGGATTTCCAAGTTTAGGCCAGGTTCATGCATTCCTTGTCAAATCTTGCATATGCATCACATATTGCATCCCGCATAGCATACCATCTTTGCATCGTGTTGTTTGAGTTTGCACGTGGTTGATTGTGTTACGTTTGTTTGTTTGCCTTGTTTGGGTAGAGCCGGGAGACGAGTTCGCTAACGAGGAGCCCGTTGAGTTTGCTTCCGAGGATCCAGTCAACTCTGACAACTTTGCAGGCAAGATGATCATACCCTCGAAATCACTACTATCTTTGCCTTGCTAGATGTTCGCTCTTTTGCTATGCCAATGCTACGATGCCTACCATTTGCTTTCAAGCCTCCCATATTGACATGCCATACCTCTAACCCATTATGTCCTAGCAAACCGTTGATTGGCTATGTTACCGCTTTGCTCAGCCCCTCTTATAGCGTTGCTAGTTGCAGGTGAAGATTGGAGACCGTTCCTTGTTGGAACATTATTTACTCATTGGGATATCATTATATTGCCATGTTATCTTAATGCATCTATATACTTGGTAAAGGGTGGAAGGCTCGGCCTCTCGCCTAGTGTTTTGTTCCACTCTTGCCGCCCTAGTTTCCGTCATATCAGTGTTAGGTTCCCGGATTTTGCGTTCCTTACGCGGTTGGGTTATAATGGGAACTCCCTGATAGTTCGCCTTGATTAAAGCTTTTCCAGCAATGCCCAACCTTGGTTTTACCATTTGCCACCTAGCCTCTTTTCCCTTGGGTTTCCGGAGCCCGAGGGTCATCTTATTTTAACCCCCCCCGGGCCAGTGCTCCTCTGAGTGTTGGTCCGAACCAGGCAGCCTGCGGGGCCACCTCGGGCAAACTCGAGGGCTGGTTTTTACTTGTAGCTTGATCTATCTGAGTGTGCCCTGAGAACGAGATATGTGCAGCTCCTATCGGGATTTGTCGGCACATTCGGGCGGTGTTGCTGGTCTTGTTTTAACCTGTCGAAGTGTCTTGAAGAACCGTACCGAGTCTGATCGGAACGTCTCGGGAGGAGGTCTATTCCTTCGTTGACCGTGAGAGCTTGTCATGGGCTAAGTTCGGACTCCCCTGCAGGGATTTGAACTTTCGAAAGCCGTGCCTGCGGTTATGGGTAGATGGTAATTTGTTAATGTTCGGTTGTAGATAACTTGAACCTTAACCTAGTTAAAATGAATCAACCGTGTGAGTTAATCTCCGGTAGATTACCGAGTGGAAGCGACTGGAGGATTCTGTCAATGACCGCGTCATCCGGGAGATTAACTCCCAGCTGAGTCAAGCGGTTATGTAACCCAGACATAGTGAGTATGTGCTCACTGACAGAACTATTTTCCTCCATCTTACAGCTGAAGAATTTGTCGGAGACTTCATATCTCTTGACCCGGGCATGAGCTTGGAAAACCATTTTCAGCTCTTCGAACATCTCATATGCTCCATGTCTCTCAAAACGCTTTTGGAGCCCCGGCTCTAAGCTGTAAAGCATGCCGCACTGAACGAGGGAGTAGTCATCAGCACGTGTCTGCCAAGCGTTCATAACGTCTTGGTTCTGTGGGATGGGTGGATCACCTAGCGGTGCTTGTAGGACATAATCTTTCTTGGCAGCTATGAGGATGATCCTTAGGTTCCGGACCCAGTCCGTATAGTTGCTGCCATCGTCTTTCAGCTTGGTTTTCTCTAGGAACGCGTTGAAGTTGAGGACTACGTTGGCCATTTGATCTACAAGACATATTTGCAAATGATTTAGACTAAGTTCATGATAATTAAGTTCATCTAATCAAATTATTAATGAACTCCCACTCAGATTAGACATCCCTCTTGTCATCTAAGTGTTACACGATCCGAGTCGACTAGGCCCTGTCCGATCATCACGCGAGATGGACTAGTCATCGTTGGTGAACATCCTCATGTTGATCGTATCTTCCATACGACTCGTGTTCGCCCTTTCGGTCTCTGTGTTCCGAGGCCATGTCTGTACATGCTAGGCTCGTCAAGTTAACCCTAAGTGTTTTGCATGTGTAAAACTGTCTTACACCCGTTGTATGTGAACGTAAGGATCTATCACACCCGATCATCACGTGGTGCTTCGAAACGACGAACTTTAGCAACGGTGCACAGTTAGGGGAGAACACTTCTTGAAATTGTTGTAAGGGATCATCTTATTTACTACCATCGTTCTAAGTAAACAAGATGCAAAACATGATAAACATCAAATGCAATCAAATAATAATAGTGACATGATATGGCCAATATCACATAGCTCCTTTGATCTCCATCTTGGGGGTCCATGATCATCTTGTCACCGGCATGACACCATGATCTCCATCATCATGATCTCTATCATTGTGTCTCCATGAAGTTGCTTGCCAACTATTACTTCTACTACTATGGCTAACGCGTTTAGCAATAAAGTAAAGTAATTTACATGGCGTTTCTCAATGACACGCAGGTCATACAAAAAATAAAGACAACTCCTATGGCTCCTGCCGGTTGTCATACTCATCGACATGCAAGTCGTGATTCCTATTACAATAGTATGAACATCTCATACATCACATATAGATCATTAATCATTCATCACAACTTTGGCCATATCATATCACAAAGCACTTGCTGCAAAAACAAGTTAGACGTCCTCTAATTGTTGTTTGCAAGTTTTACGTGGCTGAAACAGGGTTCTAGCAAGAACGTTTTCTTACCTACGTGAAAGCCACAACGTGATTTGTCAACTTCTATTTACCCTTCATAAGGGCCCTTTTCATCGAATCCGCTCCAACTAAAGTAGGAGAGACAGACACCCGCCAGCCACCTTATGCAACTTGTGCATGTTAGTCGGTGGAACCGGTCTCACGTAAGCGTACGTGTAAGGTTGGTCCGGGCCGCTTCATCCCACAATACCGTTGAAGCAAGATAAGACTAGTAGCGGCAAGAAAGTTGACAACATCTACGCCCACAACAAATTGTGTTCTACTCGCGCAAGAAGAACTACGCATAGACCTAGCTCATGATGCCACTGTTGGGGAACGTTGCAGAAAAAAAAATTCCTACGGTTTCACCAAGATCCATCTATGAGTTCATCTAGCAATGAGTGATCAGATGCATCTACATACCTTTGTAGATCACGTGCGGAAGCGTTCAAAGAACGGGGATGAGGTAGTCGTACACGACGTGATCCAAATCACCGGAGATCCCAGCACCGAACGGATGACACCTTCGTGTTCAACAGACGTACAGTCAGTGTAACGTCTCCTCCTTCTTGATCCAGCAAGGGGGAAGGAGAGATTTATGAAGATCCAGCAGCACGACGGCGTGGTGGTGGATGCAGGGCGTCACAGAAGCAGGGCTTCGCCTTATACTGCGAGAGAGAAAGGTGTAGCAGGGGAGAGGAAGGCGCCAAGACTCAGGGTGTTCTTGCCCCCTCCCTCCCCTCATATATATAGGCTCCCTGGGGGGGGGGGCTCCGGCCCTAGGAGATTGGATCTCCTAGGGGGGTGGCGGCCAGGGCTGGAGTGGCCCCCAAGCCAAGGTGGGGCGCCCCCCCACCCCTAGGGTTTCAACCCTAGGCGCATGGGGTGGGCCTAGGGGGCGCACCAGCCCACTATGGGCTGGTTCCCTCCCCACTTTAGCCCATGGGGCCCTCCGGGATGGGTGGCCCCACCCGGTGGACCCCCGGGACCCTTCCGGCGGTCCCGGTACAATACCGGTGACCTCGAAACTTGTCCCGATGGCCGAAACAGCACTTCCTATATATAATTATTTACCTCCGGACCATTCCGGAACTCCTCGTGACGTCCGGGATCTCATGCAGGACCCCGAACAACATTAGGGTTACTGCATATACATATCTTCACAACCCTAGCGTCACCGAACCTTAAGTGTGTAGACCCTACGGGTTCGGGAGACAAGCAGACATGACCGAGACGACTCTCCGGTCAATAACCAACAGAGGGATCTGGATACCCATGTTAGCTCCCACATGCTCCACGATGATCTCATCGGATGAACCACGATGTCGAGGATTTAAGCAACCCTGTATGCAATTCCCTTTGTCAATCGGTATGTTACTTGCCCGAGATTCGATCGTCGGTATCCCAATACCTCGTTCAATCTCGTTACCGGCAAGTCACTTCACTCGTACCGTAATGCATGATCCCGTGACCAGACACTTCGTCACTTTGAGCTCAATATGATGATGCATTACCGAGTGGGCCCAGCGATACCTCTTCGTCTCTAAGTCGTGCCTCGACACGTGGGAGCTATAGTCGCATCGAGGGTGTTACAAGTTGGTAATCAGAGCCTTCCCCGACCTTAGGAGCCCCATTGCTTGATCGTTTTTAGCGGCCGAGTTGTGTCTAGAAAAATGTTTTGAGTCATTTAGGAATTATATATCGGAGAGTTTAGGAATTCTTTTTACTTCCCAGTCTCCTCATCGCTCTGGTAAGGCATCCTGAAGTAGAGTTTTGACTCTTCTCTTCTCAAATTTCACTAAAAAAAATTTTAGGATCACGCGGGTATCTTGGAATCGTTCCGATGGTTTTGTGACGAGAACATCGTCTTGGTGCCTCCTGTCAGGGGTTTTGTGGAAGTGTCCCGGGGAGTTGAGCTCTAAGGTGTTGTCGTCATAATTTTATCGTTGCAATTCTGGAATACCTGAGTTTAGTACGCCGACATCGAAAATCTCTTTTATGCAGTTCGTTGGTGAGATAACCTCGACGCCACCCAGTACTGGGGCAGGAGTTCGGGAGTATCGCCATAACTTGTATAACGGATGCTTTTCGAAGGTTGAGGTAGATGGTTTCCGAAGTTTTTCTCGGTTATGTGTTGAAGGATGGATACAGCTGGATGTAGGAATTGCTAGATTTGGGTGAGATATTATGCTTCCCCTGTATCCCCAACACCTGATTGCATAACCGGAAAGGTTCGGGAGTTTCATAGCTGGGAATTCTTGTAGCTCTAGTTCTTCTTCCACGGATATTTGGTTTGAGATTGGGATTTCTTACCGAGTATTCGTTCTTGATCCGTACCTTGTTGATTTATTTCTCTACCTAATTCTAAGTGGCTTCTCAATTTATGGATATGTGACCATTTCAAGAGGAATGCATTCGTTCTTATGATCGGATGTGAAGACTTTATGTTGCAATTTTCATTCCGTTGGATTCAGCTTCAATATTTGTCTATCGATGTGCTAATGGATGTCAATTTCTTCAGGATGGCTCCTCCAACGCGCACGACTCTGAATCCAGATCCGCCATCACCTCCACCTCCTCCAGAGGCATGGCAAGCTATGATGGCCGCAACCAATGCAAACACACAGTTGATCATGCAAATTCTTCAAGAGCGCAATCAAGCGAACCAAAGCAACCAAGGGAACCAAGGAAACAATCAGAATCACTTTGCTACACTCAACCAGTTCCTTGCTAATGGGCCAAAGACTTTCAGCAATTGTGTTGAGGCAACTGATGCTGACGATTGGCTCGTGGATCTGTGCAAGCATTTTGAGTGCAGTAATGTTAGGCCTGAGGATTTCGTCAAGTTCGCTTCCTTCCAACTCAAAGACCAAGCTGCAGAATGGTTCCAGCAGTACAAGGATTCCAGAGGTGGACGTGTGATTACCTGGGATGAATTCCG
The DNA here is from genome assembly GCF_018294505.1 of Triticum aestivum. Taxonomy (NCBI): domain Eukaryota; kingdom Viridiplantae; phylum Streptophyta; class Magnoliopsida; order Poales; family Poaceae; genus Triticum; species Triticum aestivum. The sequence continues at coordinate 1,977,563 of NC_057794.1, read as the reverse complement.
CCAAGATTTCTGAGCTCACCATATCCCTCAGGGCGTGGTTGAAAGCAAGCGTGAGGAATTCCGCAACTTGAAGCAAGGCTCTTTGTCTGTCTATGACTACAACAAGTTGTTTCAGAAGCTCGCCCGCTTTGCCAAAAAGGACGTCCCTGATGAGAAGAGCATGATATACCTTTTCAGGGGTGGTCTCAGAGAAGAAATTCAGCTAGCTCTTGTTCTCTTTGAGCCCTTGAGGTACGATGAGTTCTACAACATGGCTTTGAAGCAAGAGGCCGCTCAACTGAGGTGTGATGCTTCCAAGAAGCGAGTCAGAGATGCTACTCCTTCTTCCTCTACTCAAGTGGCCAAGCAGCAGAAGTATTGGCTTCCTCCTCCTCCGTTCCGTCAGCCGTATCAGAAGAGCAAAGGTGGCAGTGGTTCTTCCCACCCACCCAACCCTGGCTTTCAGAACAAGACTTTGTCTCAAGCTCCAAGATCGAGTGCTCCGTACCACCGTCCGCTTTCAGAGGTCACGTGCAACAAGTGCCAACAGAAGGGTCACTATGCCAACAAGTGCTTCAACCAGAGGCGTCTTCCTCCTCCTCCTGTCAAATCGGCAAGTACAGCTGTGGTCAAGCATAGCCCCAAGCACGCCAAGGTCAACTTGATGAACGCAACTCAGGCAGAGGACTCGTCAGATGTCATCATGGGTAACCTTCCTGTTAACAATATTCCCGCAAGATTTCTTTTTGACACTGGTGCATCGCATTGTTTCATGTCAAAGCCATTTTTTACCAAGCATGAGTTCGTTTCTTCTCATTTGGGTAAACAAATGGATATCGTTTCTCCTGGCAAATGTTTGAGTGCAAGTCTAGAGGTGCCAGATGTTACTATCACTTTGTGCGACTACAAGTTTCTTTCTTCCCCAATGGTCCTTGGCAACTCGGATATTGATCTTATTCTCGGGATGGATTGGCTTTCTAAGCACAAGGCTCAGCTTGATTGTGTAGCCAGCCAGATTCAATTGACTCATTCATCTGAGGATGTAATTGTCTTTGCCGCTCGTGATGATACAATCCGTCTGTTTTCTCTCAATGAGAAGGGTGAACTGGATGCTATCTCGCAGATTCCAATCGTTTGTGAATATCAAGACGCCTTTCCAGAAGAGCTTCCAGGAATGCCTCCGCACCGGCCAGTTGAATTCGTTATTGATCTTGAGCCTGGTACGGAACCTGTGTGCAAGCGTCCTTACAAGCTTGGACCTGAAGAGTTGAAGGAGCTGAAGAAGCAACTCGATATTCAAGAAAGAATGGGTCTCATCCGGCCTAGTTCTTCTCCGTGGGGTTGTGGTGTTCTTTTTGTGAAGAAGAAGGATGGAACGGACCGACTTTGTGTTGATTACCGTCCATTGAACAAGAAGACCATCAAGAACAAATACCCACTTCCCAACATCAACGAGCTATTCGAACAACTCAAAGGTGCCCAAGTATTCTCCAAGCTTGATCTCCGTATGGGTTATCATCAGATTCGTATTCGCGAGCAAGATATTCCCAAGACGGCCTTCAGGACAAGCTATGGTTCATATGAATACACTGTCATGTCTTTTGGCCTCGTCAACGCTCCTCCGACTTTCTCTCGCATGATGAACTTCATCATCAACGCCTACACCAATGACTTCGTTTTGGTCTATCTCGACGACATTCTGGTTTTCTTGAAGAACAAGGAAGATCATGCCAAGCACTTGCGTTTAGTACTCAATAAGCTCAGAGAACACAAGTTCTACGCCAAGTTCTCCAAGTGCGAATTTTGGCTCGATGAGGTTCTTTATCTTGGTCATATCATCTCTGCCAAGGGCATTGCGGTGAATCCTAAGAAGGTGTCTGCAATTGTGAATTGGGAACCTCTTCAGAACGTGAAGCAACTCCGTAGCTTCCTCGGTCTCGCAAGCTACTGTCGAAGATTCGTTGAAAACTTTTCTAAGATCGCGAAGCCTCTGTCAAATCTTCTCCAGAAGCACGTCAAGTATGTTTGGTCTCCGGAGTGTGACATTGCTTTCAACACCTTGAAAGAGAAATTGATCACTGCTCCAGTTCTGACTCCGCCTGATGAATCCAAGCCGTACGAGGTCTTTTATGATGCCTCTCTCCAAGGTCTTGGTGCAGTGTTGATGCAAGAGAAGAAAGTTGTTGCTTATACCTCTCGCCAGTTGAAGCCTAACGAGAAGAACTACCCCACTCATGATCTCAAGTTCGCGGCAGTTGTGCATGCTCTTTTGACTTGGAGACATCTCTTATTGGGAAGAAAAGTGGACATTTTCACTGATCACAAGAGTCTCAAGTACATATTCACTCAGCCTAATCTCAACCTCAGGCAAACTCGATGGGTCGAAATGATTCAAGAGTATAATCCGAGTATCGAGTATACTCCAGGTAAGGCCAATGTGATTGCTGACGCATTGAGCAGGAAGGCTTATTGCAACAGTCTGATTCTCAAGCCTTATCAACCCGAGCTTTGTGAAGCTTTCCGCAAACTTAATCTGTAAATTGTTCCTCAAGGTTTCCTCGCCAACCTTCAAGTGTCTCCTACCTTGGAAGACCAGATTCGCCAAGCTCAGCTTCTTGATGCTATGGTGAAAAAGGTGAAGATTGGGATTGCCAAGAGCCAACCCAAGTACAAGTGCTACCACCTTGATGATAAGGATACTCTCTTCTTCGAAGATCGTATTGTTGTGCCCAAAGGTGACCTTCGTAGAGTGATCATGAACGAGGCTCACAATTCTCTCCTCTCCATCCACCCTGGGAGTACGAAGATGTATCAGGACCTCAAGCAGGCTTATTGGTGGACTCGAATGAAGCGCGAGATTGCTCAATTCGTGAATGAATGTGATGTCTGCAGAAGAGTGAAGGCAGAACATCAAAGGCCAGCGGGTCTCCTCCGACCTCTTGCCATTCCAGAATGGAAGTTTGACCACATTGAGATGGACGTCGTGACTGGGTTTCCAAAGTCCAAGCGTGGCAATGATGGTATATTCGTTGTCATCGACAAACTCACTAAAGTGGCTCAATTTCTGCCTATCAAAGAGTCAATCACTGCAGCTCAATTGGCGGAGCTCTATACCTCTCTAATTGTCTCTCTGCACGGTCTTCCACAAGTGATCTCTTCAGACCGTGGCAGCATCTTTACCTCCAAGTTTTGGGATTCTTTTCAGAAGGCCATGGGCACCAACATCCGCTTCAGCACAGCTTTCCATCCTCAAACTAGCGGTCAAGTCAAGCGTGTCAATCAGATTCTTGAAGATATGCTCAGGGCTTGTGTGATCTCCTTCGGCATGAAGTGGGAGGATTGTCTTCCTTATGCTGAATTCTCCTACAACAACAGTTTTCAAGCAAGTTCGGGCAAGGCCCCATTTGAAATTCTGTATGGCAGGAAGTGCCGTACCCCTCTCAACTGGTCTGAAACCGGTGAACGTCGGCTTTTGGGAAATGACTTAATCACAGAGGCGGAGGAAATGTGCAAATTCATTCGAGATAACCTCAAAGCAGCCCAATCCCACCAGAAGAGCTACTATGATAGTAAGCACCGTGATTTGGCTTTCGAGATCGGAGATCATGTTTACCTCCGCGTCTCTCCTATGAAAGGTACTCATCGCTTCGGTATCAAAGGGAAGCTTGCCCCCAGATACATGGGACCTTTCAAGATTGTCAGCAAGAGAGGCGATCTCGCCTATCAACTTGAGCTTCCTTCAAACTTTGCAAATGTTCATGACGTGTTCCATGTCTCTCAGCTTCGAAAGTGCTTCAAGACTCCTGACCGCACCGTCAACTTCGACGACATTGAGCTCCAAGAAGATCTATCCTATCGTGAGCACCCAGTTTCTATTCTTGAAGAGACTGAACGCAAGACTCACAACAAGTCAGTCAAATTCCTCAAAGTGAAGTGGTCACACCATTCCGACCGTGAACCTACCTGGGAACGAGAGGATCACCTCCGTTCTGAGTACCCGGCGTTCTTTCAGTCCTAGATCTCGGGACGAGATCCTTTCGTAGTGGTGGAGTGTTGTAACACCCCGGATGTAACTTACCCAATATGTACTCCAACTCTTGCCGTTTCCGGCCTTAAGTTATTTTATTTTCTCGGGTTCGGGTTTTTGTCTCTGTGTGTTTTTGTCGTTTTCATGCATCTCATATCATGTCATCATGTGCATTGCATTTGCATACGTGTTCATCTCATGCATTCGAGCATTTTCCCCGTTGTCTGTTTTGCATTCCCGCGCTTTGTTCTCCTCCGGTGGTCATTTCTACCTTTTTTCGTGTGTGGGGATTAAACATTTCCGGATTGGACCGAGACTTGCCAAGCGGCCTTGGTTTACTACCGATAGACCGCCTGTCAAGTTTCATACCATTTGGACTTCGTTTGATGCTCCAACGGTTAACCGAGGGACCGAAAAGGCCTCGTGTGTGTTGCAACCCAACACCCCTCCAAGTTGGCCCAAAACCCACCAAAACCTTCTCCATCATCTAGAGCGTTCGATCATGATCGTGTGGCCGAAAACCGCACCTCATTTGGACTCTCCTAGCTCCCTCTATGCCTATTTAAAGCCACCCCCGAATTTCTCCTTCCCCTTCCTCCCGAAAACACTAGATCCACTTCGTCCGCCGCCGCAGGACATTTTCGCCACCGACGGACTTGTCCGACTTCCACCTCCGCCCCCACGTGGCACGCCCCCATTCGCCGCCACCTCGCGCCCACATCGCCGCCGCTCCGGCCCGGGAGGCCCGGATCGGGCCCCCGAGGCCCATCGCCGCCCGCGCCGCTCGGGATCTTCTTCCCCACGCCCGGGTCGCCGCACCTCTGCCGCGGCCGCCGCCTTTTCTTCCGCCGGCGCTCGCCTGGCCGCTCGCCGGCGCCCGCGCCCATCGCGCCTACCGAGGCCGCGCCGACAACCGCCGCCACCCGCCGTCCGCCGCTCCGGTGGCCGGATCCGCGCCGTCCGGCCCGCCTCTCCAAGATCCGGCGGCCCCAACTGCCAAGTCCGATGACTTCTCCGACGAGCTACAGTGATTCTGGTGGACCTCGAAATCCGTGCCAGATCTGAGATCTAAATCTCGAGGGTTGACTTTTTGCCCGAAACCCTAGTTCATGTGCTCCTGTTCATCATGCTATATCTCCGCATCCGTAGCTCCGTTTTTGGCATATATCATATCAAAATGTTCGTCTCAGAGAGTACATCATTTCATTCCATTGCATCATTTTCATTGGAGTTCATCTTGATGCCCGAAATGCTGTTAGAAGAGTGCTACTTGAGATAATTGTCAGATCTGCTGCTCCATTTAGATATTTGTCATTTTTTTCCATGATTTATGTGTGCATGATATGCCCTGGTGCTCTACATATGTTTTGTTAAGGGTTTTGCCATCTTTCCAGAGGTGCAACCCATGTATTTTTGCGATGTGTGTGGTGGATAGCACAAGCTTGCAAATTGAGGCACTTGGTAATGCTGTTTTCAGGGACTTAGCATTTTTACTAAGTCCTTGACCTGTTTATCTCATATGGCCATATGTTCATGTTGTTTCCTAGTGATCTGTGTCTCTTTTGAGGATGATCAGTAAGGATGTTTTATTAATCTTGTAGTGCTCTATCCATCCATGTCTTTGTTTGCAATTATGGAGCACCCTAGCTTGAGTCAATCGAGCTCTACTTTTGCTACTTCGTGAATCTGGGCAGATTGTCTACTCGTTAGCGATTTTGCTGATGATGTTGTAGTTGATCCGTGCATGCTTATTATTGTTCTTGCCATGTCTAGCTTGCATTTTGTGTATTCTTGATGGGTGTATGCTTAGCTTATCATGACATGCTCCGTAGTGAGTGCATCGAGCTCGTAAACATGCCTACTTGAATCTGTTTTCAGCATGTGCCAGTTTTCAGTAAGTCTAAAAACTGATTATGCTTTTGCTATGTTCACATGCTTGCTAATATGTTTTCTGATCCCTTTTGGCTCAAGGTCACTAAGGGACTTTTCTTAAGCTTTTTGAGTAGCTCCATGCTATGTTTTTACTTTGCCATGTTCAGGTCCTGTAGCATGTAGTTTTGTTGCTCCAAAGAGTGCTACTTGATCTGAGATTTCGGACAAGTGTTAATTTCACTAAGTCTGAAATCTGTTTGCCACATGCATTTTTTCCATGCTTGTTTGAACATGTTAATGGACGAATTGGCCATAGCTCAGTGCTAGACTTTTGTTAAGCATATTGAATGCATCCCTGCAATTTATTTTGTTGTCATGTTTGAGTGCTGTAGCATGTTCATCTCATTGCATTTAGATGGCTACTTGCTGTAGATCGCAGATCGTGGTCATATTTGAATCGCTTGCCATTTCCAAACCATAACTCCGATTCCGGCGTTCTTTATATTGTTTTCAAGCGATTTCATCTCATATTTCCAGTGGAACACTTGGATTTCCAAGTTGAGTCAAGGTTCATGCATTCCTTGTCAAATCTTGCATATGCATCACATATTGCATCCCGCATAGCATACCATCTTTGCATCGTGTTGTTTGAGTTTGCACGTGGTTGATTGTGTTCCGTTTGTTTGTTTGCCTTGTTTGGGTAGAGCCGGGAGATGAGTTCGCTAACGAGGAGCCCGTTGAGTTTGCTTCCAAGGATCCAGTCAACTCTGACAACTTTGCAGGCAAGATGATCATACCCTCGAAATCACTACTATCTTTGCTTTGCTAGATGCTCGCTCTTTTGCTATGCCAATGCTACGATGCCTACCATTTGTTTTCAAGCCTCCCATATTGCCATGCCATACCTCTAACCCACCATGTCCTAGCAAACCGTTGATTGGCTATGTTACCGCTTTACTCAGCCCCTCTTATAGCGTTGCTAGTTGCAGGTGAAGATTGGAGACCGTTCCTTGTTGGAACATTATTTACTTGTTGGGATATCATTATATTGCCATGTTATCTTAATGCATCTATATACTTGGTAAAGGGTGGAAGGCTCGGCCTCTCGCCTAGTGTTTTGTTCCACTCTTGCCGCCCTAGTTTCCGTCATATCGGTGTTAGGTTCCCGGATTTTGCGTTCCTTACGCGGTTGGGTTATAATGGGAACTCCCTGATAGTTCGCCTTGATTAAAGCTTTTCCAGCAATGCCCAACCTTGGTTTTACCATTTGCCACCTAGCCTCTTTTCCCTTGGGTTTCCGGAGCCCGAGGGTCATCTTATTTTAACCCCCCCCGGGCCAGTGCTCCTCTGAGTGTTGGTCCGAACCAGGCAGCCTGCGGGGCCACCTCGGGCAAACTCGAGGGCTGGTTTTTACTTGTAGCTTGACCTATCTGAGTGTGCCCTGAGAACGAGATATGTGCAGCTCCTATCGGGATTTGTCGGCACATTCGGGTGGTGTTGCTGGTCTTGTTTTAACCTGTCGAAGTGTCTTCAAGAACCGAGGTACCGAGTCTGATCGGAACGTCTCGGGAGGAGGTCTATTCCTTCATTGACCGTGAGAGCTTGTCATGGGCTAAGTTGGGACTCCCCTGCAGGGATTTGAACTTTCGAAAGCCGTGCCCGCGGTTATGGGCAGATGGGAATTTGTTAATGTCCAGTTGTAGATAACTTGAACCTTAACCTAGTTAAAATGAATCAACTGTGTGAGTTACCGTGATGGCCTCTTTTCGGCAGAGTCCGGGAAGTGGACACGGTGTTGGAGTAATGCTTGCGCAGGTTGCTCTCTAGTTTCTCGCTCGCGCTTTGCCTCCTCTTCTTGCTCTCTTCTGCGAACAGGTTAGCCACCATATACGCTAGACGCTTGCCGCAGCTCCACATATTTATCCTTACCTTTCCTATTAAGCTTAAATAGTCTTGATCGCGAGGGTGCGAGATTGCTGAGTCCCTGTGGCTCACAGATTACTATTACACCAGATGCAGGGCCTGATGATTCCGCTCCAGGTGACGCGCTCGAGCTCAAGTGGGAGTTCGACGAGGACTCTCAGCGATACTATGTTTATTTTCCTGATGATCAGTAGTGGTGCCCAGATGGGGTGATCGGGACCGTGTCGCATGTTGGGTTGTCTTTTATATTGGCGCTGTAGTCGGTCCATGAGTGTCTGAATGTTGTAATGCTATTTATGTACCTTGATTGACGTGGCGAGTGTAAGCCAACTATGTTATCTCCCCTTTATTATTTATATTACATGGGATGTTGTGAAGATTGCCTAACTTGCGACATATGCCTTCAATGCGATTATGTCTCTAAGTCGTGCCTCGACACGTGGGAGCTATAGTCGCATCGAGGGTGTTACACTGGACACTCGAGTATCCTAATCTACAAGTGGGGGTGACATGCAGGCGGTTGTGCTGCAGATTGCATCCTACGTCTGCCCATCTCGGCAGCCACAAGCCGACAACTCGTTTCGTCATCTCGGCAACTAACACACACAACTCCATCAGACATGGCTGACAAGTCCTTACATCCAAAACTTTGATCTAGATTTTAGTTTCTTTGCCATCTCGAATTACTAACTACTCCCTCCGTTCCTAAATATAAGTCCTTTTAGAAATTCCACTATAGACAACATACAGATGTATATAGACATGCTTTAGAGTGTAGATTCACTAATTTTGCTCTGTATGTAGTCTGTAGTGAAATCCCTAAAATGTCTTATATTTAGGAATAGAAAGAGTAGTTAAGAAAGTTAGGAATTGATCCCCAATTAGGTTAGATGAAAATTGAGAGCTGCAACAAGCATGATTTTTTTTGCGTTTACAATTTTTTGTGCTTCTAATATCTCTTACTTACGTTGTAATGGAAAATATTGTTGCTCTAGAGCATCATGCTTCCGAGATCCTAGGTGCTTTGTATGTACACACTTCTCCTTCTTGATGGCTTCGTATGTATATATAAATCGACTTCAATCTCTTGTCATGCTTCATAGGTCTAAATATTATTTCTTCATGGATCATGCTTCTCAGGTTTTTCCTCCATGCTTCTATGTACAGATGGAACTTCAATCATTCTTCCTTATTTAGTATATTTGATTTTGATTGTGTGGAAAAGTATTCTATTTTTAAACAAGTATGCTTCGTATACTTCTTATTTATAATACAGAGGATCCATGTCATCACAGTAACTTATGTTCTAGTAATGGCTCGTTCATGTTGTGCAATTAGTCGTTTCATTCTACTCGTAATGCATACATATTCAACTATTTAATCCACAATATGGTCTTCTTGTATATTCAATTTTCATTACATGTCTCTCCTTCGGTGCTCTCCCCATCGCCACTTGTAATCTATGCTTTTATGCTTAACAAAATTAGGAGGACTTGGTTAACATGCCATTTTCCAGTGTATGTAATTGTATGCTTCCATTGTACTTTCTTATTGCTTATAAATTATTATTCTGCTAATATATTTATGTTGCTGCAGAAAAAAAATCTGGGCGGTGGAAACAAAAACTTGTTGAGCTTGACCCGTCTTCCTCTCCATGACACCAAAACAAAGAAATCGAGTGCTCGTGAACCGTTGTTTTATGTAAAGCATGCAGGGAAACATACTGCTTAGTAGATGAAAGCAATGACATAGGATATAGAAAGCACATATTTGTTATTATGAAGCAGTGTCATAGGATATAGAGAGCATAGACTTAGCATATGAAGCAGTGTAATATTTTGTGACATAAAGGAAGCAAATGTATTGGTCGCAAAGACAAGTTATATGAATGGATGAAACACATAAATTTCTACTACTTCAATGAAGCAAATATGTATGCTGTCCGAAACAAGATATACAGACACATGAAGCATGATAAATCGGTACGAGTAGTAGCATTAGCAAGAGTGTGACGCAACAAATGTGTACCAGATAGCACATTTCTGTTGAGCAAATTATTTTTACTGTGATCAGCAAAATAAAAAATTTCCGAAAATCGTTATTACCGTGATTTGAATAAAATAAAGTCACGAGGCAAATTTAGTTATTCTTGAAGCAAATTAGTATAGTTAGAAGCATAAGTTTTTGCCGGTGGAAGCAAATATTATCGCGCAAATGGGATATATTACATGGAGACAAAATTTCATTCGTGCTGGAAACAAACTCTAATTGCATTTGATGCAAAAAAAAAATTGTTCAATATATTTTCCCAAAAATAAGAGAAATATGAGTGGGGTATAAGTTGATGTTCGTGATTTTCGGATGCAATCAATTATGGGAAGCAATTCAAATCGGGCCAGGTTGTTATATGGAAGCTAGCAACTAGGAAGGCACTCGTTCTTGTTATGGAATAGATAATCCCACGTAACTAGCGCCCGTAATTTATGGAAGCATTCATACACCTTCCAGATTTATTGTAGTGGGTGAATCAGACGTATCAAATTAAACCAATCATACGGCTCACTACTGGTTTGATGGAAAGCAGGATATCAATAGTCTGGTTCCTAGTGATTCCCTAATTAGAATGCACATAGCCAAACACCAATAGTCTGACAAAATGAAAGATAGAAAACCGACAATTCAGCAACCGTAGAGTCGTTAACTTGCAATATATTTTGGGCGTCAATAAGTGTTGAAGGTTCGGAATTTGGCATGGCAAAACGGCCGTTTTTTATGGAAATTTGTACTTGTTGACCAAGCCAAGTTTAGTTGGTAAGCACAACAATTTTGTTCTCCCTCGCATCAACTAAAGTTGCCATCTAAAATGTTTGAATTGCTATGGCCAAATCATGAGCGTTCGGGATTTAACATTGAGGAAATTTCCTTCCCAACATTCACCTCTCGCTGTCGGCGACATTTTTCAGCCTTGTCACCGACTCTGGTGAGCTGCACCGTCCCTCGCTGCCCACGTCCTTGTCGATTCCTGTCCGCGCCACTGGTTATTATCGCCTCTAGTCACGACCCCCTCTCGTCCGCTGCTGCGCCAACAATTATATATATCTGCAAAATTTTGAGGAGCTTTAGATTTTGAAGAAAGGGCTAGAAGGGGCTTAACTCCTCAAATAGAGACTTTTGGAGGAGTTAAAAAATAGTTTAGGGGAAAGATGCACTAAGTTGCATTTAGTTTTTTTTGAGAGAGAAACATATGCATTCACTTCATTATATTGACAACAATAATACACCACCACCGTCCACCGGTTGCACCTCACGTGGTTGCAGAACCGTGTGTACAAGATGATGTGACACAACAAGCAGGAGACGTAGCGCATCAATGAGCGTTGCGTTGGTGAGCATTAGTGGTTGGGGTGCGCCATGGCGCGCCGCTTGAGCGGAAGCAACACGCCCCTTCCACTGTTCTCTTTATACTAACCAATGTGCTTTCTGCTCATTTAATGCTACCCGCTCAAAGCAAATTTATGTAGCACAGCTGCATGCAAGCAATTACAGCTTGTTTAACATCAATACTGAACAGTTGCAATTCTTGTTGAACGAACAATCATGTACAACTAGGGAGCTATCCTATACAATTGCTTGTGGCTTATCGATGGGTTACTTGATGTGTTGAAGTTTCTATTGCATTGTTTGAAGTGTCGATCAATCATCCCCGACCGTGTGGTCTTGGTAAGTATGGGTGTTCGATTGTGTCCAACAACACACTGACCATAGGATCGTTGTAGGATGCAGAAGGAGGCCTTGGTTAGCTTGGATGGTGTCCCCACCCAAACCATGTGAAATGAAAATGAAAACATGTTATATGGGTGAAATTCACACTAAGTTGAAATAGAATTCCAGTTTCATGTGTGGATATTGCTTGACTTTTTGTGAACTGGGTCTGTTTTGCGCCTCTAGTTGAGAATTATGAAACCAATATAGTTTTTTTTCCTATTATTAAAATGAAGTTTGTTGCTTTTTCTGAAAATTTGTGAAACTTCTGAAAATTTTGAAATTGTTGTGGAATGGATCTAAATGTATCTTAACTTGCTTCAGAACACGTTGCAATTTAAGTGACAAAACTGAAAATTCAGTTGGTGGCACTTTCCAAGAATATATCCAAAATTATGTTTGTTGAATTCTTATGAAATTATTTCATACTGATGAGGCCCAACAAAATTACTTATATTGTGTGTGCAGAAAATGTTGAATACATCGTACATTAGGTTGGGAAGAAATTTTGAAGCAACCCTGGGATGCAACCACGGTAGAAATGAGTTTTTCACCCGGTAGGTCGATATGGCCCTTTTGCACACTTGCTGCTGCTGACGCTTGTTGCCGAGGTTATGCTGCCCAGCCAGATATTGGCGATGTGGCGATTAGCTGCCTCCGTCAAATGGACACCGTCCCAGTACAAACGAGCTGATGGATCCGGACACGTTGTTGCAGCAGCATCGCCGCATGGAACCGTTGAATTTAATCTGTATTGTCCAGCCCCTCCACAGCACACCATAAGCACGTCTTGTTCAAAACCTGTGATCATCCACCAGTGTCAACTGTCAACCACCTTTCCATAATGAAAATTTGTATATGTGCAACTAACACATATTAGATTCTTTTGGTTGAGATGGCGACTGACCAAACTTGTGAGGCGACTCCACCATGTCCATGATTGGGCCAAAGAAATCGGCGTAGATGATCCTGGCATTCCGGTGCTTGGCCTGAAGCTTGGCTAGCTCAGCCTGCAGCAGCGAGTTGTGGTGCAACCCCAGCTCGTTATATGCTTTCAGACAACCGGTCCTGGAGTCGTATGCTGATGGTGGTGAGGCTGGCATCGGCGAACCTGGTCAGGATCGGCGGCGAGCATCCCGACGGAATCACGCCAGGGACAACCAGGCTCCTGGCGCCATGCATGGTGATGAGCCTCTGCTCACACGAGCAATTGGTTTATCATGGATCCTGCATGGATCAATCAGTACATGCATCTACTTGATAGCCAGATGGAGTACGTAACGTACCTCAATGGCCTTGGAGATGGTCGCAACGACATCAGGAACGAAGGACCTGACCTCCTGTACCGTTCTCTGTTGGAACGACATGTGATAGTCGTTGACTCCGAACTCGCCCACGAAGAAGAGGGATCTGCCAAACAATTTCTTACACTCTGCATGCGTACAATTTGACTTCTCATCAGCCTCTTACTTGGGTAATGATAGCTAGCTACGAGATAACAACGATGACATTGAATGGTTAAAGTAACCTTGGGCTGTGCGACATAAGGAAGGCTTCATGGACTCAAACCACTCCAGCTGCACGCCTAAGCTGGTGTTCAGTAGGAACTTGCTGGTGGCACTGGGGATACCCCTCTTGTGGAAGAAACCAGCATCGACTGCGGTTGCGGCACCAACGGCGAAGTTGGCGCCTCGCCGGAAGCTACCGTTGTGCGCCAGGTTGGGCGGGACATATGGTAGGCCCAAGTTCTCAGCTGCACCGAGAAAGAACCTATAGTTGTAGGATGGTATGTACGTATTGTAGTTGCTGGCACTGGCCGGCCCAAGAACAGCTGATGTGAGCACGTACCAATGAAGTCGATGATGAGCCGCCCGTCTCCGTTGCGACCAGTATGCCGGCCAAAAAAGCTGGTGCCATAGGGAGGACGCGTGACGGGGTCGAAGATGGAGTACCATTTGAAGACGACAGGGTTATTGCCCATGTCAGCGAAGGAGTCGCCGAAGCTGAAGATGGATTGGTAGCAAGGGATGCCGGACGGGGAAGAGACCGCCAGCGTCGACCATGAGACGAAGACTAGGAAAGCGACGGATACGAGCTTGTGCATCTTGAGTTCTTCACAGGCAATGTGGAAAGAGCCCGACGTGGTGGTGCTTCCCATTTGCTTCCGGGGGCCATATAGAGTCCTAGTCAACTGGCGGCAAAATGTTCGATGGAATCACGAGCAAGGAATGGCTTCCTATCTGTCTCTCTATTAACATACTTTTTTGCTTGTACTAACTATAATCGCGCATACGGATTTTCTAATCGGTGCAGTTGGGGAATGCGCGTTAAGTCAAGTCCATCGGCATCTAAGTGAAAGTCAGCTCTTGAGTCACGATCTATAGTACCAAGAGTGTGTTGGCGCCGCCTTTCGCCGCAGCGCCGTTTCTTCTTCTACCTCGAGCTGCCTCGCACAACTCTCTATCTCTTCTCTTGAGTTTCTTTCTACTCTCAAGAAGACACAATGGAGAAGAACTCACAGGTACAGAAAACACACACGACACACACAGACACACACACACTTCACCAAGGAGAGGAAAGGCTTTGCTTCTTCCCCCGGTGAGAACACATGTGCTACATGGTTTTTCCTTTAGCCCTCTCGGCTTCTTTTGTTTTCTCATTCATCTGATCACTTTATATACACACGCAGCTCAGCAACAAGCTGACCCACCACTCACGCTACTAATCCATCCATGCACTAACCCACTAGCACGTTCACCGGCCACAAGCACGTACACACGCATGACCCGGCCATCACAACCGGCCACTAACAAACTCACCCATGAAGCTAGCTAACCACTTCCATGCATCTAACTAGTCCATCCAACCAGCCGGTTCGCTTTGCCGTCCATGCTCTTGTCGCATCACACGACTTTGCTGCCTCACGTAACACCGCAGCTTCACACTGCCGTCGGCATCTTGCCGTGCTCGCCGCATCGCACGGTAGTTCGGCATCTCGCCTTCTTGGTACGCCTTCGTCGAAGCAACACCGGACTAGCTACTCTAGACCATCTACACTATATGCAAAACTTAAAACCAATATGCAGATACAAAACATCAAGATTAGTTCTAACATTCACCCCCCTAATCTTTGATGTCAGTCTTCGACGCGGATCACCCGCAGCTTCTTGTCGACGCCATCGCAGCGCCGCAGACCACCGCACTCCATCTTATTATGGACGACGCCATCGCAGCGCCGGTCACAACCACGCACCATCTTATCGTGGTCGACGGCGTCAAGCGCCCATCATCACGTCCTCTTGCCGCACCCGGCGACCACCTCTTGACATGGATGACGCCTTGGTGACGCCGATCGCCACGTCGTCTCTTCATAACGGCTTCGCGCCGTCAAAGCCACCAGCGGCCTCACACCGCCACCGACCTCCTAGCGGTATCGCACCGCAACCTGCTGTTGGCGGCATCACACCACCGACTGCCTTCTTCTCACGCCGCCGGCCTCCATCTCGCATGGAGTCCGCCGCGCCACAGCCGACGCCGTCGCAGCGCGGGTCACCATGGACCATCTTGTCGTGGATGACGTCCTCGCGACGACCGACCACCACACCATCATCATCTTGCGGCATCCCACCGCAACCGGCCGCTCGCGGCATCGCGCCGTCGCCGGCCTCCTCGCGCCATCGGCCTCACCTCACATGGAGTCGACCACGCCGCCGTCGCCGCCTCGGATCAACCTGGCTCTGTATACCAATTGTTGGCGCCGCCTTTCGCCGCAGCGCCGTTTCTTCTTCTACCTCGAGCTGCCTCGCACAACTCTCTATCTCTTCTCTTGAGTTTCTTTCTACTCTCAAGAAGACACAATGGAGAAGAACTCACAGGTACAGAAAACACACACGACACACACAGACACACACACACTTCACCAAGGAGAGGAAAGGCTTTGCTTCTTCCCCCGGTGAGAACACATGTGCTACATGGTTTTTTCTTTAGCCCTCTCGGCTTCTTTTGTTTTCTCATTCATCTGATCACTTTATATACACACGCAGCTCAGCAACAAGCTGACCCACCACTCACGCTACTAATCCATCCATGCACTAACTCACTAGCACGTTCACCGGCCACAAGCACGTACACACGCATGACCCGGCCATCACAACCGGCCACTAACAAACTCACCCATGAAGCTAGCTAACCACTTCCATGCATCTAACTAGTCCATCCAACCAGCCGGTTCGCTTTGCCGTCCATGCTCTTGTCGCATCACACGACTTTGCTGCCTCACGTAACACCGCAGCTTCACACTGCCGTCGGCATCTTGCCGTGCTCGCCGCATCGCACGGTAGTTCGGCATCTCGCCTTCTTGGTACGCCTTCGTCGAAGCAACACCGGACTAGCTACTCTAGACCATCTACACTATATGCAAAACTTAAAACAAATATGCAGATACAAAACATCAAGATTAGTTCTAACAGAGTGCGGTTCGGACGCATGAGGCGGTCTGTGGATCCCGGAGTACTAGTGTTAAATTTTATGCAAAATAAATAGAGGATCATTTCGTAGGTAAAGACTATTAATGGCCGCAAGTGGCTTGAAGAGGTTGAGGATGAGCTAGGAGGCGTGCCTCTCCGGTGAGCTTGCCGCCGTGTGCCACCCGGGCACGGCATCCACCCAGAAAGCTAGGAGGCGTGAGCTCGCCGCCGTCTGCTAGACCGGCGTCGGCGTCCACCAAACCGTTGTGTCTCTTTCGGGCTCGACGTCCACCCACCCCGAGCTCCGCCGCACAGCTTGAGGTTTTGGTCCAGATCAGCGGCGCCTTCGTCTTCTCTTCAACTGGTCTTCTGGTCTCCAGGTAGTCCTTGTAGTGCAAGGTTTTGAACTGCAGCCAACTTTGATGCATGCTTGCCTCGCCAGCGTCTTGTTGCTCTCTTTGAGGTCCAGCTCTAGGGTTCTCTGGGGCTCTCTGGCTTGTTCCATGGATCGTTCTAGGTTTGAGGATGCCATGCTGTCCAAGTATGGCTGCGGCACCATTTCGATGGTGGCTGGTCGCTGCCGGCCGGCCGGTGTGCTCGTCGTCGTTCTCAACGACGGCATCTCGTTCTCGCCTACTCCTTTTGCTTCTCTCCTGGTCACATGGTTCAGGGGATGTGCTAACGGCTACCATGTCAGGCGTTGTCAGAGGGGGTCTTTTCTTTTTCAGGTGGCTCATGAGAGTATTGCTAAAGAGATTGTGCTCCGCGATCTATGGAGGTCAGGGTTTATCTCGGTTGGCATGTCCCTTTCCTCTTTGGACCTTTTTGTTCGTCGTGAGCCGGCGGAGACGTGTGCATCGGCGCATGCACGTAGAAGTAGGTGGGCGGCCAACTCCATCCTGCCGTCTATCCTCGGTCCTCGTCCCCCGTGCGTTTCATCCCTACCGCAGGATTGCAACCCCTCGACTATCACGACTCCGAGTGCCCTGGATTCGGGGGATTTTGCGACGCGCTTGCCCGTGGGGCGCGCTGTTTCATGCGAAAACACGACAACTTGTAATCGATTAGCTCCGCGCTTGCCCTCCTCAGTCCCTTGCATTATGGTGCCGCCACCTGCTGCTGGCTAATCGCTAGCTGGTCTGTGCGCGGATTCCTCCGCTTATGTTGGCGACGCTCCAGCTGCCCGTTCTGGTCAGCCTACACAGCCGGCCACGCCTAGCTGCACCCCCTACAGAGATGCGCTGCTCTCCCCCACAGCTGTTTCTGCTGCAGCTAATCTCTCGATTGCCGTACCGTATCCCCGGTTATGGGCTGGAAAGCCTAAGGACTTGCATCGTCACTGTTTCCGATGCCTTTCCTATAGCCACTGGCGAAGGGATTGTAGGGGCCCTGTGGTCTGCTAGCTGTGCCGCTTGGTTGGCCACACTCGTTCTCAATGCAGTAATAGGTTCATCTACCGTCCACTTCGGCACACGCATGTACCTTTAAGTATGGGTGCTGGGGAGTCGTCCCCTCCCACACAATCTTCACCTTCCTCACTCCCACCGAGCCAAGGCCTCTCACCTTTCCTCGCTATGGAGCCGGTCGTGCATGGTCGCCCTTCCTCTCTCGATGTCCACTACCCACTGGTTTCCGACCAGAACTCGTTAGCATGCCTCGTCACTATCTCTCCTCCAAAAGCTTATTTCCTTCCCTGGCTCCGTAGGGCTTTTTGAAACCTTCTTGGCATCACCGCGGTGCGGTTTGCCGGATCCACGGTTGGCACGGCTTTCGTCGTGTTCCAGCATGAGTTTGAGCAAGTCGCTGCCATGCGTGCTAGTCCGTTGGAAGTGGGCGACTGCACCGTTTGGATCCTGCCTCACAACGCCGGGGACAACGCGTTCCGGTTCGCCTACCGCCACGTCGTCAGCCTTTCGCTCGAGAAGATGCCGTTGGAGCTATGGAACCGGAAGGGGGTGGCGGCGAGCATTGCTGGCTTTGCTAGCCTCTTCCGTCTGGAGCACGCCTGCCTCCACGGCAGCGAGTTCTCCAGTATTTTCATCCTCGTCAAGGTGGAAGCTCTGCACCACATCCCCCACCATATCACTTTCCATCGTGTCGACGGCAACGGCATCTATGCCGATGTCATCATCAACGAGATCTGGGATGTCGCCCGTTCCCTTGGCGCCCCCACGATCACGCCACGCCCGCCCGGGCGGTATGACGGACACGGCGGGGAGGCCGCTGGCCACCGCCCTCCTGCCCCTCTCGAGCCTCAGCGGGGGCATGCTCTCCCTGGGTCCTCTTCGGCCCGAGGGCGTGTGGATGGTGGTGAGGGCATGGCGGACTATGCCTTCTGTGCCTTCCTGCACCCAGAGACGGCTGCGCCGGGGGACTTCCTGGCCATGCTCAAGCTGGCAGCTAAGCCCAAGCTCATTAGAGGCAGTGCCTTTTCCTTGCCCACCAAAGCTCAAATCTTGCATGAGGACGAGCTCAGGATCTGCCTCAGCTCGTCACTCTGGGCGGTGGACGTATGCAAGCCGTGCCTCTCGGTCTCCTTCAACACTGAAGATCTCAGCTTCACCTTCAAACTTGAGATCAACAATAGTAGGGTGGCTACGGGTGTGATACCGGTCCGCTTGCTCTCATTGGATGATGGCTTTTTCTCATGCTTTGATTACACCAAGGGGAAGCTTTCGTGGGAAAGTTCTTGGTCCCTCTTCTTCAACTTCTGGCCATAGATGCTGGATGGGGGGCTTTGCTCTTGCACGCTTCCGTTGCTTCCGTCTGTAGAATGCAGGCACCCGCCTAAGGCTAATGTGTCTGTTGGGCTGCTTCCTGCTGTTGGGCCCACGCTTGCTTTCACATCTAGCTGCCTGCCAATGGAGACCCAGTTTCTAGCCCAGCAACACTATCGAGCCCACTAGATTCTGGTGGCATGGCCCATCTGCTCCAGGCTTTTCCACCGCATCCCTCGTCCTGAGCCTGGGATCCTGTTGAGTGGTCAACCATCCCCAGTCATCTCCACTAATCTGCTGCACGGGGCTTGCTCCGCGCTCCCTCCCAAGGTGGCCACCGCTCTCTGAAGTTGATGCCTGCCACCGCGCTAGCCTCCCGCCGGTGATCTCCTGCCCACGACTGCATTGCAGCTTTTCCCTCCTCCCCCTCTGGGTGTAGGGGTGGCGGCCTCGGCCGTCCCTACGGCCTTCGACCTCAACAAGGCGGCGGAGATCCAGGCTCCAGTGCTGGCTGCTCCGGGGGCCCTGGAGGCGGCCAGGGCTCCTGATCTTGATCTTGGCCAACAGGCGGAGGAGGAGAAGACGCCACCGCCAGTGCTCACCGCTTCGCCTAGGCGCAGTCCATGCACCAGGCGCGCCTACGACGGAGCGCGCATGGGATCTGTCGAGCACGCTGCTAAGAGGAAGGCGATGGCAACGGGATCCGACTCCAGTTCTGGACCATCCCGCCGCTCCATCACCTCTTCTCGCCGCAAGAAGGCCAAGACGGCGGCTGTGGCTGGCCTTCTCGAGTTACCACTACTGAACACGCCGTCGCCGCTCACTCGGGGTAAGCTGAAGCAGATCGCTCAGTGTTGCGACCTCAATGCCAATGCCATCCTGGAACAAGCCAAGAACAGAGCCGTCCCCGTCTCCTCGGATGACGCCTCCGGCTCTGCTGGCTCTCCTGCATGTGTCTTCAACTCCTTCAATGGTTAGGACTGGTGTCTTCCAGTAGGCCTTCGGGCAGTGCTACTTTTACTGGTTTGGATCGAGAGTTTATCTTTGTTAGTACTCTGTTGTTTTGTCTAGTTCTTCGGGTTTTAGTCTGTCAGAGTCAGTCTCTCTTTAGAATTAGTTGGTGCTGTTCGTCTGTCAGTCTAGAGTCTGGATGTTGCTTTTCTAGCATTTCTGTCCCAGTGCTTAGCACCGTTTGCTTTATTATCATGATCATGCTTTATATGGTTCTTAGCCCTTTGGCTCCTGGTTGTGTGTTCTTTACTGCATTATGAGGATTCTTAACTGGAATGTCCGTGGGGTCGGCGAGGATGACAAGTGCTCGTTGGTCCGCGACACTATAACCTCTTGTTGTCCTAGTGTTGTTTGCTTGCAGTAAACCAAGCTCTCCTCTGTCTCTCCTTTCAAATTGCGGGCTTTCTTGCTTCTGCACCTCAAAGAGCATGCTGTCACTCTCTCTGACGGCGCGGCCGGTGGAATTTTGGTGGCCTGGGACCCTGGTGTGGTTCTGCGATAAGTGGTTGCGCTGCATAAGTTTCACGTTACTGTCAGGATGTCCTCCACAACAACAAATACCTCCTTGCTGACGGCGGTTTATGCTCCATGTCTGAACTGTGAGAGGCCAAGTTTTTTTTATGCAGTCAGTTCTGTTGTTGGATCGCCTGATCTCCCTTGGGTGGTTCTAGGTGATTTCAACATGTATAGATATGCTCATGAGAAGTCTCATGGCCAGATAATTTGGAATTTGATGGAGTGCTTCAATGCTTGGATCAGAGGGCATGGTTTGGACGATGTGCAGATTGACAACAGGCTTTTTACCTGGTCTAACAAACGAGATCTTCCTACTCTCGTTCGCTTAGACCGGGTACTCGTCAATGCAGCTTGGAACCTCAGTTTTTTACAATCAACTGCTTCTTGCATTGCCTCAACCACTTCAGATCATGCGCCCGTTCTTCTGTCCTTCTCTACTGATACACCTGCCAGCAAGCTGTTCCGTATGGAGAATTACTGGCTAGAGATGGAGGTGTTCGAAATATGCTCTAGAGGCAATAACAAATTAGTTATTATTATATTTCCTTGTTTATGATAATCGTTTATTATCCATGCTATAATTATATTGATAGGAAACTCAGATACATGTGTGGATACATAGACAACACCATGTCCCTAGTAAGCCTCTAGTTGACTAGCTCGTTGATCAATAGATGGTTACGGTTTCCTGACCATGGACATTGGATGTCGTTGATAACGGGATCACGTCATTAGGAGAATCATGTGATGGACAAGACCCAATCCTAAGCCTAGCACAAAGATCGTGTAGTTCGTATGCTAAAGCTTTTCTAATGTCAAGTATCATTTCCTTAGACCATGAGATTGTGCAACTCCCGGATACCGTAGGAATGCTTTGGGTGTACCAAACGTCACAACGTAACTGGGTGGCTATAAAGGTACACTACGGGTATCTCCGAAAGTGTCTGTTGGGTTGGCACGAATCAAGACTGGGATTTGTCACTCCGTGTGACGGAGAGGTATCTCTGGGCCCACTCGGTAGGACATCATCATAATGTGCACAATGTGATCAAGGAGTTGATCACGGGATGATGTGTTACGGAACGAGTAAAGAGACTTGCCGGTAACGAGATTGAACAAGGTATTGGGATACCGACGATCGAATCTCGGGCAAGTACAATACCGCTAGACAAAGGGAATTGTATACGGGATTGATCGAATCCTCGACATCGTGGTTCATCCGATGAGATCATCGTGGAACATGTGGGAACCAACATGGGTATCCAGATCCCGCTGTTGGTTATTGACCGGAGAACGTCTCGGTCATGTCTGCATGGTTCCCGAACCCGTAGGGTCTACACACTTAAGGTTCGATGACGCTAGGGTTATAAAGGAAGTTTGTATGTGGTCACCGAATATTGTTCGGAGTCCCGGATGAGATCCCGGACGTCACGAGGAGTTCCGGAATGGTCCGGAGGTAAAGATTTATATATGGGAAGTCCTGTTTTGGTCACCGGAAAAGTTTCGGGTTTTATCGGTAACGTACCGGGACCACCGGGAGGGTCCCGGGGGTCCACCAAGTGGGGCCACAAGCCCCGGAGGTCTGCATGGGCCAAGTGTGGGAGGGGACCATCCCCGGTTGGGCTGGTGCGCCCCCCCACAAGGGCCCAAGGCGCCTAAGGAGAGGAGAGGGGGCAAACCCTAAGGGCAGATGGGCCTTAGGGCCCATACCTGGTGCGCCTCCCTCTCCCCCACCACATGGCCGCCACCTAGATGGGATTGGGGCTGGCCGCCGCCCCTAGGGTGGAATCCTAGAGGGGGCGCAGCCCCTCCCTCTCCCCTATATATAGTTGAGGTATTTGGGGCTGCCATCATACGAGTTTGGACCTCTCCATGGCGCAGCCCTGCATCTCTCCTTCCTCCTCTCCCGCGGTGCTTGGCGAAGCCCTGCAGGATTGCCATGCTTCTCCACCACCACCACGCTGTTGTGCTGCTGTTGGATGGAGTCTTCCTCAACCTCTCCCTCTCTCCTTGCTGGATCAACGCATGGGAGACGTCACCGGGCTGTACGTGTGTTGAACGCGGAGGTGCCGTCCGTTCGGCACTTGGTCATCGGTGATTGGGATCACGGCGAGTACGACTCCATCAATCCCGTTCACTTGAACGCTTCCGCTTAGCGATCTACAAGGGTATGTAGATGCACTCTCCTTCCCCTCGTTGCTGGTCTCTCCATAGATAGATCTTGGTGACACGCAGGAAAATTTTGAATTTCTGCTACTTTCCCCAATAGGAGGAGCCTAGAAACATCATCACTGAGGCTTGGGGTCGAGGCACACGAGGAATCCGTTCTTCTGCATCCCTGATCAGTTTCGAAATGAGGCGCGTTCGAGCGGCCTTGCGGCATTGGTGTCGTATGAAGCCTAGTCTGCGGATTCTCTTGGAAAACAACAAGCATGTCGTCTCTTATTTCAATGCAGTTGAAGAGAAGAGGTCGCTATCGGATATTGAAGTGGTGCTCAGATCTTTTGCTAACGCTAAGGCCGAACAGCTCATACTCTGGCAGACTGCGTTTTTTTGATGATTTCCACAAAAATGAAGTTGATCTTGCTGGTATTAACTCTGCTCTCATCACCCTGCTACCTAGAAAGGATACGCCCCTGGAGATGCGGGACTTCAGACCTATTTCTCTCGTGCATAGTATACCCAAACTGGTTTCTAAGGTTCTGGCATATAGGCTGAAAGCGTGGATCCCCCTCTTGATTCAATCTCTCCAGTTTGACTTCTTGCGGGGCAGATCGATTATAGAAAACTTTACCCTGGCTACTAAAATGATCCAATATGCACACAAACGGAAAATGCCAGTCATTGCTTTGAAGTTGGACTTTTACAATGCTTTTGACAGCGTCAGTTGGTCCTGTTTGCACAAAGTACTTGAAGCCAGAGGGTTTTCTTAGTTGTGGATTAGTTGGATTCATATGCTTTTGTCAACTGGCAGCTCTAAAGTCCTTCTTAATGGCGAGCTGGGTGCCCCCATCCGGGTTAAGCGAGGGTTTCGGCAAGGCGATTCCTTATCCCCGTATCTCTTCATTATTGTTGTGGACGTGCTACAGAGAATGTGCTTCCAATTGTTCTAGGATGGTTCCTTGCTGCACCCACTCGGTTCGACCAGTTTCTTCCCGGTTCTGCAATATGCGAATGACACGCTGATTCTTTTCCAAGGCACTACGCAGCAGGCGGCAGTTGTTAAGTCAGCCCTCACAGCTTTCTCTGCTTTTTCTGGGCTCACCATAAATTTCCACAAGAGCACTCTCGTACCTGTTGCCGTGGAGTCCAGCACTTCTTCGGCCATTGCTCAGATCCTAGGCTGCCCCTTTTCATCCTTTCCATGCAACTACCTGGGTCTGCCTCTCTCTCTGCACAAAATTACGCACGGTATGTTACTGCCTGTTATACACAAGGTTGACCATCATCTTTCGGGCTGGCTAGCTACTTTCTTATCCTTAGGGGGTAGATTGACCCTCATCAGCTCAGTGCTCGCTGGTATCCCAAGTTATTTCATGTCATGTTTTGCCTGGCCCAAGGAGTCTCTTGGGAAATTGGAAAGTCTCTTACGTGCTTTTTTCTGGCAAGGCAAGAACAGGTAAAGGGTGGCCAATGCTTAGTGGCTTGGGATACAGTCTCATTACCTCGTCTTAATGGTGGTTTGGGTATCCGTCAGCTGCATGCTCACAACCAAGCTATGATGTGCAAGTTTGTCTCCAAAGTTCTATAGGGTTCGGACATACCATGTTATAAATGGTTCGCCACACATTACTGCCGGGCTATTATTTCGCGAAGTGCTAGTAGAAGAGACACTGCCATCTGGAAAGGGTTCAAAGATCTCGTTCCTATGGTCATCTACTCTTCTAAGTGTGCTCTGGGGTCTGGTCTTTTGATTTCCTTCTGGAAGGACCAATGGCTTGAAGTGGGCCGTTTATACCAGATTTTTCCCATGCTGTATTCCTTCGCGATCCAGCCAGCCTGCTCCGTGCACTCACAACATTCCAATGGTTCATGGGCTATTCAGCTACACCCTAATATCTCTCAAACGGCCTCAGCTGAGCTAGCTACCCTGCATGGTTTGTTGCTGGGCATTGCTTCGAACTTACTGCATGAGGACAAACGGCCTGCTTTTGTGAGCTCTGGGCAGCTTTGCACTGGATACTTCTACAGGCTACTCACTTTCCGGGGGGTTTTGACAACTCTTGACACCTGGGTTTGGGATGCGTTGATCCCCCTCAAACACAGAATCTTCCTATGGCTTGCTTTCCGTGGGCGCCTAAACACTAAGGATAATATGGTAAAGAAGGGTTGGTCTGAGGCTTCCCCGTTTGTGCATTGTGACACTTGCCCCGCTGTTGAGTCAATCGATCACTTAATACTACGATGTGCATCCGCAAGTGTTCTTTGGGGCAAGTTGGAGCTGGACATTTTGGCTTGCTCGGCTACTAACGTTCTATCTTTTGTGGAGCAAGCGCAATACCTGCTCAGATTCAACCACAAATGGAATGTCGCTTTCGCGGCTTGTGCTATCACCCTGTGGTATGCTAGGAATGACAGAGTCTTCAACTCAAAAGTCTGGTCTATAACATACACTTGTTTATATGCAGCATACATGCTCCGTCTTTGGAGTTTCAGAACTCAAAGCCAGCGCACTAGGGAGGTTCTCCAGGTTTGGAGACAAAAGCTGCTGCATAGTTTGTAGACGACTAATGTAATCTTCCCCTCCTCTTTTTGTTCTTTCCTTCTTTTCTCGTTTTCGATCTGCTTGTGTTTTGCACCTTGGTGCACCAAACAAGCTGTATTTGTACATGTTACTTCATCAGGCTCTGGCCTGTTTTGAAATATAAGGTCGGCAGCCTGCCACCTTCTTTGTTTCAAAACAAATCTATAGTACCAAGAAATGTTCCTTTTCCTTAACTAAAAGAAGTATACAATTTTACATTCTCTTAGCCTTTGTAGTTTATCAAGGTAAAATAAATATGACATATCACGTAAACCCTTATGGATTTCAAGTGGCGTACTCATTCATTGTCATAGACACCAATAACAAATTAATTAACCACTAGTAGAAAAAGGGCCATTTGTCTCGGTTCTAGAGGGCCTTTAACCGGGACTAAAGGGTCGTTACTAAAGGCCCTCCCCCCCTTTAGTCTCGGTTCTTATACAAACCGGGACTAAAGGATCTCCACGTGGCTGCTGTCTAGAGCTCCACCTTTAGTCCTGGTTGGTGTTACCAACCGGGACTAAAGGAAATTTTACGAAAAAAAATCAGAATTTTTTTTGAATTTTTTTCTGATTTTCAAATTTCTGAATTATTTTACCTCTTAATCTCTAGTCACCCCTCATCATTCCAAATCACCTTCCCGGCTGGTCGCCCATCCTCTCACTACCCCAGCCTGAGCACGCTTAACTTCCGGGTTCTATTCCCCCTTGTTTCCAAGTCTGCACTTGTTGTTTTCCTGACAATAGTAAGATGTCAATCCTATTAACCCTCAGGAGTTTAACTTGAGCATAAAGTCACACGTTTCACTCTTTGAGTTTGAAACTATTATTCTAAAAAACAATAATTATTTAGTAACACTAATATTTCTTGAGTAAGTAGTTTGACCACAGTTTGACCAAATTTGACCAAAATTCAAATTTTTTGAAATAATTATTTAGTAACACTAATATTCTTGAATAATTATGTAGTAACATTAATACTTCTTGAATAAGTAGTTTGACCAGATTTAACCAAAATTCAAAAAATTGAAATTTGAGCATATCTTTTTTTTATTTTAGAATTTGAGGATTTTAAAAATTTGCAAACAGGCCGTAGGCCGTCAAAATCGGATGTGGATTTTTGTGCTGGACATTTTGATAAATTATATGTTTTTTCCCGACATCGTATGCAAAAGTTATAGTCGTTTTAATTTTTTATAACACTTTTTGCAAAACATGTCCAAATGTAAGTTTTTTAATTTTCCTAACTAGTAGATGTAGTAATATAACTACATCTTGAACGATTTTATTTTTCGAAGTTTTTATCATTTTTTTGTTTTTTTAAACTAAAATGGCGATACACGGGGGGGGGGGGGGGTTAGAGTTTGAGAAATGGGCCCTTTAGTCCCGTGTTGAGACACGAACCGGGACAAAAGGGCATCGCACCCTTTAGTCCTGGTTCGTGTCTCAAATCGGGACTAAAGGGTCCATTTGAACCGGGACTAATGCCTTTAGCCGCTCGAACCAGGACTAATGCTAACATTAGTCCCGATTCGTGCAACCGGGACTAATGTGAATATTGCCCGGTGACCAAAGCCCTGTTTTCTACTAGTGCATTAGAAGATCAAGGATAAAATTTAGAGTGTCAAGTTAAATTGAAAAACCGAAGAGTCAACCCTCATTCTTGCAACACCAATATTTTCTTGCACGTTATATTTACAGTACAAATTAAATCACGTACAAAATACATTGTCCAAAACCAAGGTGACCTAACATATAATTATGGACAAGTATTATAGGGTTAAGTAGACGAAGAAGGTGCAGCAGCTGGGTCTCATCCTCCTTTTCGAGGAACAAATACATGAGGTTAGAAATGAGTAATAAATCCGCACATTCACCTTTCAAAACATTGAATATCATATTTTAGTCGCTCCAATAGAGGCAAATAAACTCCGAAAAGCAGAACTAAGCATTTCCATCACACTAAAAAATGCTTTCATAACCTATTTGATATATTTCATAAAACAAATAGCAACAACATGGATTCATGTGCTACGGGGCAGGTGGTGCATGATCCTTCAAATCGTGGAAAATTGCAAGTCAACTGCGGCAATAGGTATTCTTTTGCATCCTTTTGCTTGGCAGATTAAACTCAAGAAGTCTTCTTTTGATGAAATCCTTGCATTTATGTAATGTGTTATGATAACGTGTAAGAAAATCTTCTTTGAAGAAAATCCTTTATGCAATTTGGTTGATGAGTACTATGCTGTGCACTTACTCTGGGACTGCAACTTTGCTCCAGGCCACCGGAACTCCATGTTGCATGGAGAGCACAAACATGATGAGTGCCTTTTATCCTGCCAAACACTGCCTTGCGTTATTACAATGGACATCTTAAATATGGGTTGTTAGAATATCAGGACCCAAAGAAATAATAAGATTTTGAAATCACAAACATTTGCTAATAATCAGGGACAGGAAAAAGAACAAATATCTGGGTCCTTGCGTTATTTTCTGTTCTTTTCGTTCCTTGTTTATCTACTTATTTTGCTGCAGTAAAAACTTACACAATAGGGCCTTGACTTACCGTGTTTCCAGGTAAAAAAAATAACCTGCAAGATGTCTAGTAATCTCTCCCTAATAATAAAGCACGGAGTGAATTTGTCGGGTTCACCGTCATGGCTTTTTTGCATAAAAGTCCTTCTGTTTTCTGGTAATTAAACCCGCAATCCATTTTTAAGTGTAAAAACATTTCATTCTTACAAAAAGGACCCTGAGTTTTCCGAGGGTTCAACCCACGATGGAGAGCGTCGGCAGGGGCTAGAGCTTGCAGGGACCGAACCGTGCGCTGCAGGGGTTGGGGAGGCGGATCCAGAAACGGGCGGCGAGGTGGCGGTCGCCGGTGATGACGAGGAAGGCTGGAGCGTGGATTCCCAGGCGGATCCATGGCATCCACGACTTTTAGGCCCAAAGGAGACATGAAGGTGAGGGAGAGAAGAAGGAAGAAAGGAGGGGCTTGGTGTAGCAGACAACAGCGCGAGTAGGAGGTGCGGTGGCGCGGTGCATGGTGCCGTTGCGGCGGTGATGGCCATGGGGGTCATGGGGACGGAGGTAGAGCGGCTCGGGCATGGTGGGTGCGATGCAACAGGAGAGTAGGAGCACAGAGGTGAGGTGAGGAAGAGCGAGGCCGGCGGCGATGCAGCCCTGCCGGGGTCGGCCAGAGCCAACAGAGCCGGCGGGTGCCGGGGATCGGGCGCGCGCCTGCGGCGCCTCCCCTGACGGCGCTAGGTGGGAGAAAGGGATCGAATCGATCGGGACAGAGAGGAGCGAGGGGTTCGATCTGGTTGGGTTAGGGCAAGGTGCGGCTGGGCTGGGCCTTAGGCCAAATGGGCCGGTCGGGTTAGTTGCTAGGCTGGTTTCTCCCTCTCTCTCTCTCTCTCTCTCCATCTCCTAATTCACCTATTTTTTCTATTTATTAAATATAAATAGAAAAATAGTAAAAAAAAAGGATAATAAGACAAAGTTTCAGAACTAAACTTGAAGTACAAAAAGTATGGGATTTTTGAAATGACACAAAAGGAATTTGGAAAAGCAATTGTATAAAATAGAAGGAAGGGTCAAATGTTTTTTTGGAAATGTTCATAGTTTTCAATTTGGTGTAAATTATTTAATGGAATGATGAAATGCAAATGCAAAAATAAATAAGATAAACAAAATATGCAAGTTAATGGAAGGTATGGAACAAATCATTTTAGATCATTGAACAAATCATTTATTGGGATGAATAAATGTGAGGTGTATGGTCATCAATATAGGTAAAGCAGGGTCTATCATTTGCTTGAGATCTCTATCATGTCCACACAAGCTTTATGTGGTTTGTTCTTCCATTGCAACACACGGGCATATTTTTTATAAATTCATATTCGCAAGATTATTGTTCTTATTATGATTGATTCCAATCGAGATCTGACATATGACCTAAGGACTCCCGTGAGCTTCCAGGATCAAACGAGATGAGCGAGTAGAAGAGGCTATACCTAATCGACTGAATTTGTCGAACACAACTTGCTGACGCAGGTTCTGTTAATAGCATGGAGGTAATTTATGCATGGTTCATCTTTTTATGTTCGCTCTCAATTTACTTGAAAATCGTACCACATGTCCTGATCAAATGATACATCATTTTTTTTGGTCATTAGCAACCATCGTCCAACAGCATAGTTCCTTGATCCTGCAGAATTATAGGAACCGATGTTTTCTCCCGTTGCAACGCACGGGTTCCAGCTGCTACTGTATATTTTTTAGATGGGTTGTTACTGTATCTTGATACGTGGTAGCAGTGCATCATATAATGGCTTTCTAAGAGTTGTCATGTTTCGGAGGGCAGTCGACTTATGATTGGCGGTGATGGATCTAAATGCATGTGTTTTTCTCTCCCGGTGCAACGCACGGGCATTTTTTTTTGCTAGTCCCACAAAAACGAAAAAGAATGCTCGATGAAAGAGGGGGAGGGGGGGGGGGGGGGTGAACAGGAAATATCCCTACCAAAAGGAAAACCTTCAAGTCATAGCAAAACATGTACGGAATCATGCCTCAAGTCATACCTGTGGACAAATGTCATAGCTTCCGTATGTTCGTTTAATTGACGATGTATCAGGTTTTTATTGATTTTGAAGAATACAACTGAACAGACACACAAAGATATCCACAGCAAAAAAAAGACACACAAAGATATAACACATGCATTGTTGATAGGCTTGTACTTCGTCAGTTTTGATAAACATGGTACCCTCGTGGCTGCCCACTGATTAAAGTTGCCTCGTCCCTAACTTTTGAGTGAGTTTATCTTGACCAGCCAACGCCCTGCGATGTACTCTCTCCGTAAACTAATATAAGAGCGTTTAGATCACTATTTTAATGATCTAAACACTCTTATATTAGTTTACAGAGGGAGTATCTGTTAGCCGCCTCGGTCAGATGAACACAAGCCCAGTACAGACGAGCAGACGGATCAACGCATGTTGTTGCAGCTGCATCGCCACATTGAACCGACGCATTGTACATGTACCTTCCAGGTCCTCCACAGCACACAGAAAGTACATCTTGAAAACCTGCAATCATTCATAGCCATCAAAGTCAACACATTGCATAATGAAATTCTGCAAGTGCGCCAACTAACATAGATTCCTTTTGGCGTATTTCCTCCGTTCCTAAATATAGGTCTTTTAGGGATTTCAATAAGAAGTACAAGCGGATGTATATAGACATATTTTGAAGAGTAGATTCACTCATTTTGTTCCGTATGTAGTCCGTATTGAAATAACTAAAATGACTTATATTTAGGACGGAGGGAGTATACTATATTATATTTAATGGAGGGTAGTGCCCTAACCAAACTTGTGAGGCGACTCCACCATATCCATGACTGGGCCGAAGTAATCCGCATAGATGATCCTGACGTTCCGGTGCTTAGCCTGGAGTTTGGACAAGGCAGCCTGCAGCAGCGAGTTGTGGTACATCCCCAGCTCGTTGTAAGCTTTTAGACAACCAGTTTTGGAGTCGTATGCTGCTGGTGAGGCGTCGTCGAACTTGGTCAGAATCGGCGGTGAGCATCTTGATGGGATCACACCCGGAACCACCAGGCTCCTCGCGCCATGCTTGGTGATCAGCCTCTGTTGATCACATCAGCAATCTATTTAGCATGCAAGCTTGGTTCAATATATATGCATACGTGATGCATACACATGATTGCTTGATGGAATTACCTCGATGGCCATGGATATGGTTGCCACGATATCTGGAACGAAGGACCTGACTTCCTGTACCGTTTTCTTTTGGAAAGAGAAGTGATAGTCGTTGACACCGAACTCTCCCACGAAGAAGAGGGAACTACCAAAGAATTCCTTGCACTCTGCATGCATGATCACGTGAGTTCCCATCAGACGTTCACTTGGATAATGATGCCCGCGTATGAATACATTACCTCGGTCTGTGCGGCACAAGGAGGGCTTCATGGACTCGAACCACTCGAGCTGCACGCCTAAGCTGGTGTTGAGCGGGAACTTGCTGGGTGCACCGGGGATACCCTGGTGGCGGCGGCAACGGCGAAATTGGCACCTTGATGGAAGCTGCCGTTATGCACCTGGGTGGCGGGCACATATGGCAAGCCCATGTTTTCAGCTACAACCAATGTCCCAAAAATACATTAAACACATTGACAAATTAATCTAGCTTCTGGCTAGGACTAGGCCTATGCAATTAGTACTATGTACGTACCAATGAAGTCGATGATGAGCCGGCCATCGCAGTCTCGGCCACTGGGCCGGCCAAAGAAGGTGCTGCCATAGGGAGGTCGTGTAACGGGGTTGAAGATGGAGAACCGCTGGAAGATGACAGGGCCGTTGCCGGTGTCGGCTAAAGAGTCGCCGAAGCTAAAAATAGACTTGTAATGCCGAGCGCTAGAGGGTGACGAGATCACCGGCATGGAGGACGAGAGTTGGAGGATGAGGAAAATCGCACATAGGACCGTATGCATCTTGAACATGTAAAATGGCACAGAAGTGGTATGAGATGCCACCGGTTCCGAACAGCCATATATAATCACACGAGCCAACGCCCAACAATGATTGATTAGTGTACTGAATCATTAGTGTACGTATATTTGAAATTATTCATTGTTGGGTAAATTCTGTAAGTATGATTTTCTCTGCAGCATTTAGAGCTGATTTAAGATACTCCACCTTACCTCACTAGAGGTATGTTGGAATAAACCAGGCTGTCCGAGCATGGATTGGACCCAAAGGTAGCACAGAGTAGTATAAGGTTAGGTTAGCTCTAAACTACTACGTGTGAAGCGGAATACATAACTGCTTCAGAAGCAGCACATGAAGGAGTCTGGATGAAGGAGTTCATATTCAATCTGGGTGTAATACCTAGTGCATCGGGTCCAATGAAAATCTTTTCTGACAACACTAGAGCTACTGCCTTGGCGAAGGAATCCAGGTTTCACAAGAGAACCAAACACATCAAGAGACGCTTCAAAGTTTCATTGGATGATACATACGGATCTGAATGTAGCAGACCCGTTGACTAAACCTCTTCCACGAGCAAAACAAGATCATCACCAAGACTCCATGGGTGTTAGATTCATTACAATGTAATCTAGATTATTGGCTCTAGTGCAAGTGGGAGACTGAAGGAAATTTGTCCTAGAGGTAATAATAAAGTTGTTATTTTATATTTCCTTATTCATGATAAAGGTTTATTATTCATGCTATAATTGTATTGATCGGAAACTTAAATACATGTGTGAATACAGAAACAAACAACGTGTCCCTAGTCAACCTCTACTTAACTAGCTCGTTGATCAAAGATGGTTAAGGTTTCCTAACCATTTACATGAGTTGTCAATTGATAACCGGATCACATCATTAGGAGAATGATGTGATGGACAAGACCCATCCGTTAGCTTAGCATAATGATCGTTCAGTTTTATTGTTATTGCTTTCTTCATGTCAAAAACATATTTCTTTAACTATGAGATTATGCAACTCCCGGATACCAGAGGAATGCCTTATGTGTTATCAAACGTCACAAGGTAATTGGGTGATTATAAAGATTCTCTACAGGTATCTCCGAAGGTGTTTGTTGAGTTGGCAGAGATCGAGATCAGGATTTGTCACTCCGAGTATCGGAGAGGTATCTCTGGGCCACCTCGGTAATACACATCATAAGGTTGCAAGCAAACAGCTGAGGAGTTAGTCACGAGGAGATGTATTATGGGATGAGTAAAGAGACTTGCCCATAACGAGATTGAACTAGGTATGAAGATACTGACGATCAAATCTCGCGCAAGTAACATACCGATAGACAAATGGAATTACGTATATTGTCATAACGGTTCTACTGATAAAGATCTTCATAGAATATGTAGGAACCAATATGGGCATCCAGGTTCCGCTATTGGTTATTTATGGAAGAGGTGTCTTGGTCATGTCTACATAGTTCCCGTACCCGTAGGGTCCGCACGCTTAACGTTCGATGGCGATATAGTATTATATGAGTTACGTGATTTGGTGACCGGATGTTGTTTGGAGTCCCGGATCAGACCACAGACATGATGAGGAGTTTTGAAATGGTCGAGAGGCAAAGATTCATATACAGGATGATAGTATTCGGACACCGGAAATGTTTCGGGGGTACTAGGTACTTATCGGGTCACCGAAGGGGTTCTGGGCACCCCCGGCAAAAGATATGAGCCTTATGGGCCAAGAGGGGAAACGCACCAGCCACAAGGAGCTGGTGCGCCCCCATATGGGCCGGCCTAAGGAGGATAAGGAAAGGGGAGAAGGGAAAGGAAAGCGTAGCACCCAGGTCGGTCCGGTTTGAGGCAAAAAACGGAAAAGCAATATTTTTTTCTTTTGTGCAGAAACCGAGTAAAACCGGCTGGTTTCACGCCAAACCGGCTAGAAAACCAGGTCAAACCGGCCCTGCACTTGAAAAATTAATGTGCATGGCCTGGGATTTGATCCGAAGACCTCAAGCGAGCCTCCCACCACATGCCGGGTGCATCTAACCACTAGAGCAAACATGGATTTTCGTCCAATTTCAAAGTTTGACATTTCAGGCCCATTTCATGCTGGGTATAGCCCCACAAATTTCTGTGTTCCAGAGCATTTTTTGGTCCGGCAAGGATTTTCATTTCGTTTCGAAATATCACGTTTTGTGGCCGTTTTCAAAGGGTATAGCCTATGGATTTCAGTGTTTTGGGGTATTTTTTGGACCAGCAAGTTTTGATGTTTTTGGGCTGTTTCCAAAGGGTATATCCCATGGATTTCGGTGTTTCGGGGCATTTTTTTGGACCCATGAAGATTTTCGCCCCGTTTCGAAGTTTCACCTTTTGGTGCCATTTCGAAAGGGTACTGCCCACGGATTTCGGTGTTTTGGGGCATTTTTTGGACCTCTGAGGATTTTGATCCCGTTTCAAAGTTTTATGTTTTTGAGCCATTTCAAAGGATATATGGCCCACAGATTTCGGTGTTTTGGGGCATTTTTTGACCGGTGAGCTATTTCGTTTCATTTCAAAGTTTCAAGTTTTTGGGCCGTTTCCAAAAGGTATAGCCCATGGATTTCATACCGTTTCAAAGTTTTACATTTTTGGGCCATTTCCAAAGGATAGCCCACGAATTTAGGTGCTCCGGAGCATGTTTTGGACTGACGAGGTTTTTTGTCATGTTTCAAAGCTTCACATTTGTGGCCCATTTCTAAAGGGTATAAACCACAGATATCAGTTCTCCGGAGCATTTTTTGGACCGGCAAAGATTTTTATCCCATCTCAAAAAAATTCGTTTTTGAACCCGTGCGAATTTTCATTCACTTTCGAATATACATTTTTGGGTCATTTCCAAAGGCTCTAGCCTTCGGATTTTGGTGTTTTAGGGCATTTTTCGGACCCGTGAGGATTTTTTTGGTCGTTTCCAAAGGGTATAGCCCACGTATTTTGAAGCATTTTTTGGACTGTTCTCAAAAGGTATAGACCATGGATTTCGGTGATTTGGACTGGCGAGGAGTTTTTTCCAATTTCAAAGTTTCGTGTTTTTGGCCTATATTTTCAAAGGGCATAGCCCAGGGATTTCAGTGTTTCAGGTATTTTTTAGGCCAATGAAAATTTTCATCCCGTTTTCAAGTTTCAATTTTTTTTCCCATTTTCAAATGGTATAGTAGAAGGAATTCGATGTTTCGGGCATTTTTTGAACAAGTAATGATTTTCGTCGCGTTTCGAAGTATCAGGATTTTGGAGGGATTGGAAATAAGAAGCCCACTATAGTGGAAATTATTCAGTGTCCCCTTTTGGAGTGATTGGAAATAGAGGAATTTGACATTAGCAAATGTGATTATATTCCTCTAAAGTAATGTCTCTGCAGTTGCAGTGGCAACCTATGTTGGGTACGGAAGTTATCGGTGGCTCTGGCAAACCTTAGTGTCTGACTAACTTTTAAGGACATCGTTTATAAATGCTTGGGCTTCTGAAAACGCCTCCCATCTGAGCTATGCCACATGATCGCTGAACAGAGCGCATCACCCACCGATGAGTAGCGGCGGTGAGAACGAGGCGGCGGATGATCGGAGTGATGCTTGACTGATGCATCGCTTCGTCTCAATTTCCATGGTGATATTTTGGTGCTTTTGCAAGATGTGTTGTGATAATTCATAGCTAGCATGTTGGCTGTTTGAGTCAAGTTCTGCTTGTACTATCGTATTCTGAAGTATTGTGTGCCACTACTAAACTTTTTGATCATTGTCGAACTTTAATTAATGTTCCATCTTTGAATTACTCCTAGTCAGTATTTATTTTGAGTTGTTCCAACTAGTCAATCAGTACTCGGAAATTTTCTCAAGTTGTTATTTTGAGCTTCTCCGGTAACGGGTCCCGTGTGGCATACTTGTTTCCTATCGAGTTTGGATCTCCGAGGTCGCGATGAATGTCTTAGAATTTTCTCAAGTTGTCTTTTTATGCAAAGGACGGACTGAACTGCTGAGCTTGTTTGTTGCCTCTCCACCAATTGGTCACGATTACACGGATTTGCAAGATAGAAAAAGAGCAATCTAAATATAACCATCCGCCAGTACCTCGACGTCGCACAGATTCCGCAAGGCTTGGTCGCTATCGTCCTCGACCAGCCTGCCTTTGCACGACACCAGCAGCCCATCGTCATTGCCGGCGAGCCTGTACCCCTGCGGCATCGTGAGCGTGACGTCGAACGCCGTGAGGGCATCGAGCGTGGCGCCCGAAACCATTGGTGCATTCAACTCCTGATAGTTTTGGTAAAGCGTTGTAACATCTCGAGAGAGGCCGCGTGAAATTTATTGAAGGGGACCGATAACTCTGGTCAAGAGATTTACATTGTTACAACCGACTCATATCTGTAGATTAAGTTGGTTAAACTTAATAAACACCTAATCTAGATACGTGTAGGTTTATAAGACACCGTACACAAGTTACATGACTCTGGTTGGCACCATAACAAGCACAACAAGCAAACTTTAACATTCAACCAGTAACGAGATACATTGACTTCACCTTATAGTGATGATATTCTCAATGAGGAAGCATGACACAGAAAATTAATATAATATTAAGTTCTGCATCCTCCTTATTTGTGTAGCTAAGTAGCTTAATTTTCGCCAATGTTTCGGGACCATTTGTGCCAAGTAACAACAGAGATGACATAGACCTTGTCAGATAACTTATCAAGTAACCTGAAATAAGTGTACCTCCATTTCTTCATGAACACAAGGCCACAAAATACCATCCAGAGGCCTACCACAAACCCCACAATCAGGCTAAACAAAATATCCATTTGAGATTGACCATATGTATCCCATCTTACTGAATCTCCTTGAGTTGGTTGATCTCCAAGACATTGCTTTGGAAGGGGACGTCCACAAAGACCAGGGTTGCCAATGTACATAGAAGCTGGATCATCTGTTTTAAGGGTATCTAGTTGACTCCCCAATGGTATTCTACCTGATAGACCATTATATGACAAGTTCATATAGCTCAATGATGTCAAATTTGATAAGCCCAAAGGAATTTCACCAGAAAGCTGGTTCTTTGAGAGATCAAGAGACTCGAGTGCTTGCAGATTTCCAATCTTGTATGGGATATTTCTGCTCAAGAAGTTTGATGACAAATTCAAGTTTATGAGTCCAACAAGAGAGCTAATATCTTCTGGGATTTGTCCAGTTAAACTGTTGCAGGATAAATCAATACTCATCAAATATACACTATTCTCCCTGTAGGCAAGCACTTGGCCTTTTATGACAACTGATAAACTATCACCAGTCAGCCCCATATTGTCGTACGACATCGCTCCAATATATTCTTCTGTGAAAGGATTGTTTTCTCGATCTACAGCTTCATTAATGGCAGTCAAAGCTTTGAAGTTCACTAAACTTTGTGGAATATCCCCATAAAAGGTGTTATTAGCTAGGTCAAGGATGCGAAGAGCAAGAAGTCCAGTTATTTCAATTGGAACGTGACCTGAGAAGTTGTTCGATCTTAAGCGTAGCATGATCAAAGCTGCCATTCGATCACTAATCCATGCAGGTAGGTCTCCACTCAATTTATTTTGAGCTAGGTCGAGGAAAAGAAGATTTCGGCACCATCGTAGGAGTGAAGGGAATCCACCTGAAAGACTATTGTTGCTTAGAAGGAGAGTACGGAGTTCCAAACCGAAATGGCTTGTGATTCTGGCCCTTGAAGTGTTGTTGTTTGTGTTATGCCATCGTCTCGGTTCTTTTCTGCCACAGTCAGGAAATTGCCCTACAAGCAGATTGTTTGAAAGATCTAAGAGCCGCAGATTTGACCACTGACAAAATGACCTTGGAATAACCCCAATTATACAGTTGGAAAAGAGAACGACAGCCTCTAAAGATGGAGCTTGTGAATTTGATGGCACAAACCCACTTAAACAATTTCTGGAGATGTCCAAGAATACAATTGTTCTTGGTAATTGTGGTACCAAACCAGTTAGATGATTTGACTGGAGAAAAAGTATTTCCACTGACATGAAGTCCAAATTAGGAGGCAGCTCACCACTAATTTGGTTAAATGAGACATTTAAAAACTGCGCATCCGAAAAGGTAGTCCAGAACCAATATGGGATCCTATCTATGATACCTGCGTTTGAAATATCAAGAAGTACAATGCCCTTTTGTGATCGCAGCCATTTAGGGAACTGGGGGCCCAAATGACAAGATGCAAGCCTTGCCAATTGCAAGTTGAAGGGAGGTTCCCAATCCGAATCCACGATGACTGCCAAACCATTATTGTAAGACAAGTCAATTTCTTTTAAATTCGTCAGACCAGCAAAATGATCCTCGGATATCACACCAGTAAGTTTGTTAAACTTAAGGGACAAGTTGGTCAAATTTGTAAGTGTCCCAATCTCCACGGGAACGGAACCTCTCAAGTTGTTGAAACTAAGTTCAAGCGTGTTTAAGCTGGATAGGTTTACAAGTGATTGTAATGTTGTCCCTGTGATGTTGGTCTCTCCCAAAGTCTGGACTTGAAGATTCCTAGAAGAACAATTCGGTAGCCTTTGAATTAGTTCTGATATGTCCCCATCGATCTTGTTCACTTGGAGGTTTAGATATCTCAAATTACACACTTTTTTCAGAGTCGCCGGTATCATCCCTTTGATGTCGTTGAATGACAGGTCAAGGGTCTGTAATAAGGTCAAGTTTCCCAACTCGAGAGGAAAAGTTCCCCCTAATTGAGCACCGTATATGATTAGGCTTTTGAGGCTTGTTAAACCCCAAAGCCAATTCTTTACAGCTGGACTGTTTAAATGGTTGTTTGAGAGATCAAGTTCCTCAAGAAGCGTGAGGTTGTGGAGTAGGAGAGACGTACTCCTACTATAATAATCATTAAGGCCACAGTAATTGAGTTCCAACACAACCAGGTTGGGAAGCTTGTTTAGTGTCTGAACCCAGTCTACCGCTGCGCTAAGGTTCACACCGCCCATGTCGAGATGCTTGAGTGAGGGGAGACGGGCTAACCAAGAAATATCCATTGAGTATGTCATCATATCAGAGTTTATGTCAAGATATACGAGTTTGGATAGGTTGCCTAGCTGAGGAGGCACTCTACCACTAAAATTCAAGGAAGATAGGTCAAGGTGTGTCAAACTCCGGAGGGAACCCATGAACTCTGGTATAGGCCTTCCGTCTCCGAGAACCATATTCCCGCTAAGGTTGAGATGCTTGAGATGGGGCAGAGCGAGCACCGAACAACTTATCTGGCCATGCAGCGAATGGTTACCAGGGAACCAAAAAGAAGCGTAATCTTCTTGGACGAATTCGTTGTGGAGGTCGAGCTTGACGACGTGGCCTGTCCGGCTGTGGCACCTCACGCCGCCCCATTGGCAGCAGTCGTGGCCATGCCATGAGCCGAGGAGGTTCGCCGGGTCGCTTGTGATGCCGGCCTTGAAGGCGAGCAGCGCCGCCCTCTCTGCCGGGATGCAGCTCCCGTTTCCACTTCCAGCAGAGGCTGCTAGTGCTAGGGCTAGGATGATGAGCAGGTAGCTCGTGGAAGATGGTGGAGTTGCTGTGGCCATT
The DNA here is from genome assembly GCF_018294505.1 of Triticum aestivum. Lineage (NCBI taxonomy): Eukaryota > Viridiplantae > Streptophyta > Magnoliopsida > Poales > Poaceae > Triticum > Triticum aestivum. The sequence continues at coordinate 1,938,447 of NC_057794.1, read as the reverse complement.
GCGATGTATGTTTCGCCTTGAGCATCACCAGCACGCATGATTTTAAGAAGGCGTTGTCGCCAGGTCGGACAAGAAATTAAAGGGATGTCAGCGTCAACCCCTCGGTTGGTCGTCGCATGCTCAGCATCTGCCGTGTTAACAGTCAAGGAGACTACATTTAATCAACGAGACCACGACTTGTGGGTCGTCCCTAGTAGTCGTTAGGAAATAGAGTATGGATATGGACGGCAAAAGGAGAGCCTCTGTTGTCTCTTCTTGGCGTTTTTTCTGGTTATACTATTTTACTAGTTTCTGCTGTTTGATCTGTGTGTTTTTCTTTTGATGAACCCAACAGTTGTGATAAAACTCATTCGGGTAGTTTTGCCTCCTCACGTGGCTCCAAGGCGCCGCACCGTTGAACGATGGACATGCTCACCCTAGAACCTGGATGAATGGCATCGAAGGAAACCATAGGGGCGGAACCAGGCGTTCCCAGCCTGCCGACGACAACACACCAAGAGCAGAGCAACGCCGAATGCCAAAGTTCAGGCTTGAAAGGGGGCGAGCAGTCGGAATGCACAAAAGGGTAGCAGCAAAGGCCAAACCAAATCGGGAGCTTCGGCTCGCTCGACGAGCTGAAGAGCAGTCACCGGAGGAGGGGAACCCTATCCCCACCCGTCCTGGAAAATCCACGGGCACCGGAGGAACACATTGCAGCCCGACGAAGAGCACCAAAACAGCTTGACCACACACCCAGGGAGACACCGCCGCCGCTGGAGACACGCTGCCTCCGCCGACACACGCCACCTACATCACAGCAAAGCCCACAACCCATTTTGTTCCCAAAACAACGCCTTCAAGAAGGTTACGGCGTCAAGGGCGTCGCCGCTGGCCAACAATGTTGAGGATTTCACCCGGGGGACAAAGGGGGAGGGGGTAGGGGGTAGGGGGCAAGACCTGACCGGCGCCTCTAGGAAGGCGAGCGGTGCCCGCGGGCGTCATCGCCGTCGCAGCCGGCACGGCTGGCTAGGGGTTTTCCCCAGTCCTGCGTCCCCGTCACCCACTCCCACCCGAAGAAGACCGGAGCCCCATGACGAAGCAGGCCGAATCTGAGGGGGGGAGGAGCTCGCTGGAGAAGAGGGGCAGTGGAGGCAGCCAGATCTCACGTAGCAGGAGCCGAAACCGCCGCCGCGCGCAGGCCTGCATCCGCCGGGGATCTCGCCACCCTGCACGGCCGAGAAACGCCGACCCGTGCCCACGTCACCGGGAGCCGAAGAGCTGGCGACGCCACACCTGCCGTGGCCGCCGCCCCGGATCCAAAGGCCCCCCGCGGGTGAGGCGAGGCGGCGAGGGCCCCGCCGCCACCTTCATCAGCAGCGCACCGAGCTTGCCCGGCAACAGCTGTCTCAGGCGGCGACGAGGGGAGATTGAGGAGGGGAGCGAGATGGCGGGGCTAGGGATTTCGCCCCTCGGGTCGCCCAAGCGGGGCGACACGAGGGAGGGGAAAGTCTGTTAATGAGCATCCTATACTTTGATATCTAGCGAGGACAGATATCATACGACACCCAACTTAATTAATCTTACACAGTTTAAATACAGTAATATTCACATCAGGCCGGGGGCAGATTACTGTTCTTGATTTGATCGATCATACTTATTGCTTAGTCTGCAATTGGCTGCACTTTATAGAGTGGTACCAACTAAGCAGAGACTTTGGACTATCTAGCGACCAATGGATGAAAAAGCAAGACCTCGTCACAACCAAGATGGGTCGTACTCTCTCTGTAAACATAAAGTAATATTTGTTTATAGAGGGAGTACTTTTTAAGGTGCAATTCGTCAGAAGAGCACTTGAGTTGTTCCAAATAGATTGTCTAGTTAGGCCTAGTTTGCAATTAGCTATACTTTTAAAAGGGTAGGAGCAACAGCTAAGCAAAGACTTTGCACTATCTCTCAACCAATAGATGAAAGAGCAAGACCTCATCACAACCAAGACGAGGTGTAGTTTTTAAAGTGCAATTTCTTGGAAGAGGCATAGAGTTGTCCAAAATTACATTTTCTAGTTAGCCTGACTTGGCCGCACTACTACCAATTACCCAATAACCCCAGCCTGTTCAAAGTTTTCATCAGCTAGGGACGATAGTACACATTTCACATCCTTATGGTGTTCTGTTAGAAATATCTTATGGTTGTGTCAGGTTAGATTTTGCAATAACAGTTACTTTCGTTATGTCAAATCACTGTTCTATTATTGGTTATCTATGGCAGAATCTTATTCATTATGCTTACACGTCAGAATGTTAGATTACTTAGCTATTGTCATATTCTGGGTCTTCTTGAAATTATCCCAACATGCATATGTTTAAATAACTCATTTATACAGATAAACAAATGTTAGAGCGGCCTTCTCCCATCCAATATGCAATGATCATGAGATTGTGTGTGTTTTTTTTGCGAGGTATGATCATGAGATCGTTGTCCCTTGTAAAATGTTAGATCGCGAGATACCAGCCACACCCTAGCATATGTCCCATGATAGATAAGTTACGAAATCATAAGTGTGTGTCATGATGTAGTTTTGACATCTAAGGCGAAATAATGCTTGTTACACCATATGGCACCCAGCTTAATTTGTCGCTCATGGTTTACCATAGTAGTACAAAAACTAGGTTAGTCATGGTTTGTGGCAGGTTGTCATTCTTGATTCGATTGATCATATTAATTGTCTTCTTGTGCAATTGGCTACACTTATTTAAATAGTACTCCCTTAGATCCAAAAAAAGTGTCGTGGCTTTAGTTCAAATTTGAACTAAAGCCACGACACTTTTTTTTGGATTGGAGGGAGTACTACTTAACCAAAGACTTTTGAGTATGACTCAACCAATGGATGAAAGAACGAAACTTCCTCGCAAGTTCACAACTGTGTACAGAGTTGTACTTTTCTAAAGGTGCAATTTCTTAGAAGATGCCAATAGTTGTTCGAAATCGTATTGCCTGGTCAGCCTGATCGGTCTCACTAATACCCTCTGTTGGAAAAGGCAGTGCCTAGGAGGCGCTTAGGCACGCCTAGGCGCTAGGCAATGGCCAAACGCCTCGCCTAGGACATAAATGGATGTCTAGGCAGGGCAAGCAAGGAATTCCCTACCCAAGCAAGAAATCATGCCACATACTGCACTGACGGATTATATTCCAATGGCAGTAGATGGTAATTAACTTATTTATATGGCCTAAACTAATATCAACACCCATATAATAATCATGAATACACTATGAGTAAAAAAAACATTACCGCCTAGGCACTAGGCGAAGGCCAATCGCCTCGCTTACGCCTACCGCTTTTTCCAACCTTGCTAATACCCCTTATCTTTTCATAAATTTTTAGAAGAGGAACCTGTCTGTTAGGTTCCTATACAACAAAGCTTGCCAACTTCGGCTCAAAAAAAAAAAAAGCTTGCCAACTTCTGCACAATGACATCATACACATCATACAGCCATAATTGAGAGAACACTGTGTATGGTATGATATATGAAGTACTCCTATTTTATATAAGTAACTAAAGTTAACAGATTGTTATGGTTAAAGAAGTCTGCAGTTAGCTAAGTGCAGAAAGAGCAACCTGTTTCGGTATACAAAGTGATGCAAGATGAGTCTGCATTTACTAGTTTGAAAGACTTGACTAGAAGTTATATTGCCCAATCATCCTATCTCAGTAGTGCTTGTTGCAATAATATTATTTTCTTATGTACAATAATTATTGTATTGTTGGTTAATGTAGAAATATGTTCATCATCATGCTCACATCTTAGCATTTTGGATGAATTAGCTAGCTATGGTCATACTCTGGATCTCCCTAAATTATCCCAACATACAGATGTTTAAATAAATACCTTTTTGCTAATGAGTCAGACTGGGATCAACATTATATTGTTCAATTATTGAAATATAGCGCATAATTACTACAGAACTAGAGGAGGTCGATTATTGTGCCATGTAGAAAAAATGGAACCCCAGACACCAGCCACACCAGTTGTGCCCCATGACAGATATGAAATCATATTGCACGGCATCCTATACTTTGACATCCAGTGAGGACCAGCTAACTTACTACGTGGCGACCAACTTAATTAATCTTACAGAGTTTAGATACAATAGTATGCGCGCCAGGCCGGTGGTAGGTCATAGTTCTTGATTCGATCGATCATACTTATCTTTAGTCTGCAATTGGTTGCACCTTTTAAAGAGTACCAGCTAAGCGAACGTTTTGGATTACTCCCAACCAATGGATGAAAAATCAAGAGCTCGTCACAACCAAGGCGGGGTGTACTTTTGGAAGCGCATTTTTTCAGAAGAGCACTAGAGTTGTTCAACCTAGATTGCCTAGTTAGGCCTAGTTTGCAATAGGCTATACTTTTTAAACAGTAGGAGTACCAGCTGAGCAGAAACTTTGGACTATCTCTCGACCAATGGATGAAGGGCCAAGACCTCATCACAACCAGGACGAGTTGTAGTTTTTAAAGTGCAATTTCTTGGAAGAGACCTAGAGTTGTTCAAAATTGTATTTACTTGTTAGCCTGGTTTGGTCGCACTACTACCAATTACCCAACACCCGCAGCCCGTTCAAAGTTTTTATCAGCTAGGGACGATAATGCACATTTCAGTTCCTTATGGTGTTCTGTTAGAAATATCATATGGTTGTGTTAGGTTAGATTTTTCAATAATAGTTACTTTGGTTATGTCAAATCATTATTCTATTATTGGTTATGTATATGGCAGATCTTCATTCATTATGCTTAAACGTCAGAATGTTAGATTACTTCGCTACTGTCATATTCTGGGTCTTCTTGAGATTATCCTGAAATGCATATGTTTAAATAACTCGTTTACACAGATAAACAAATGTTAGAGCGGCCTTCTCCCATCAAATTATGGAATGATCATGAGATCGTTGTGCCTTGTAAAAAGTTAGATCGGGATATACCAGCCACAGCCTAGCATATTTCTCATGATTGATAAGTTACGAAATCAGAACTGTGTGTCATGATTTAGTTTTGACATCTAGCAAGGCGGAATAATTCTTGTTACACCATAGGGCACCCAACTTAATTTGTCGCTGATGGTTTACATAGTAGTACACGCTAGGCTATTCATGGTTTGTTGCAGGTTGTCTATCTTGATTCGACTGATCATATTAATTGTCTTGTTGTGCAATTTTTTTCTGCAGAGAATGATTTTTATTGTCCCAAAATTAAGCATCAAGAGGATACAAAATAGTGAGTACACACTCGACCTCTGCATAGCTAAGATGCACACAGCTAACATGAACACACACACTAAACACGCCGGCACATTGCAAAGTCATATAAAACCGAAGCTAGCTATGCGTAGGCGAGAGGAAAAAAAACTAATGCAATCCAATCCGCAGTCGACAAACTACAACAATGATCATACATGCGATAATCATCTCATGACACCACATAGACGACGAGATTCTTCAGCAGCAACTTCTTCAAGAAAGGAACGACACTTAGTCGCCGCAGTTAGCGGATACAACCACATAAGGCTAGAATTTAGGTTTTCACCCTAAAGAACCAGTCCGACCATTTTCAAGCAATGCTTTCAACAAGGTAATGACATAAAGACACCGCCATTGTCATGTATATAAACAACTCAGGTCAGACCTAGGCTTTCACAATGGGGCTCCAAAGCCGGTGCTTGAATAGCACAACCATCAACGTCACTTATGTGTTGCCGCCACCACTTCTCCACGACCCTAATAGCTACCTGCGATGTGCAACCGCAGTCACTACCCAACAATCCCTCTGCATCAAACCATCATTCACTGTTTGCATCTGAACGTCGAAGTCAACCAATGGATCTGAAGAGAGAACTTTTCAAAGACCTTTCGGTGGCCACTGTAATCCGCAACTAGGCCGTCCCCATAGGCGGAGTGTTAGACAGTATATACGTAGCCTCTATACACATATTGTAACATTGTATTGTACCTCTTGGTACCTTTATATAATGAGATAGCCACACCCTGTTTACGGTGTCGAGCAGTTTCCCAAAACATATGTTTTACATGGTATCAGTTTAGGTTACGATGTCTTCCGCTGCCCCCGCCGCCGCCGTCGCGCCGACCTCCGTCGCCGCCGTTGCGCCGGTCCTCGCCCCTATGTCGCCGTTTCTCTCCTCCCGGCCCATCGCGGCAGCCTATGGAGCCCTGCCGCCGCCAGGGTCCCCGATTGGATCGGGCGTCTCGGGGGATCCTGCCTCGACCGAGATCGACGCGCCGCCGCCCTATGGCGTTGCCGCGCCGCCGCATTATAGCGTCGCCCCTACCTCGTACGGCGCCACTTCGGTGGCCCATGGCTCACTGCCGCCGCCTTCGTCTTCATGGCCGGTAGCGTCCTACGGGGCGTCGCCCCCTCATCAACCCTACGCGGCGCCCTCGCGGCATCCCTATGGGCCGCCGCCGGCGCAGCCCTACTTAGTGTCGCCCCAGCAGTAGTCCTATGTAACGCCCCGAGACCGATGTGCCAGGTGTCCTCCAGTTTTTCGCCGTCGTTGCCATGTCATTTGCTTGCGTGTTGCATCTTATCATGTCATCATGCCTTCATCTCATAAATCTTTTGCAACTCAACTAAATAAATTGCCTGGATCTTCGGTCCATTTAAATCGAGGGAATTCACATGGTGATTCTCTTTATAACATATCCTCCCGATATTAGGGAGCTATATTAAATATTTCATTTTCTCTTTATAACACGTGCAAAAAATAATCCTCATGCCTATTTCCACATCGAGTTTGACCTTCACATCTTGTCCACAATTCTGTATCTCTTTTATCGAGGTTCCTCTAAAAACCGAACATTTTTGGACCTTCCAAACCTCCACTTCCTAGTCACCCATTTGAATTTAATTCAAATGTGTTCGAATCTAAACCTTGCATCCACGCCCACTCCTACTTTCTTGGATTAGACTCATTTGTATGAGTTTGAGAATATATTCTTTCTCCTACCATCTTCTTTTCTCTCTTTTCTTTCTTTCTTTCTTGTTTTTTTTTCTTTCTTCTCTGTTTTTTTCTCTCTTGTTCTAGAGTGAGAGAGAGAGAGCCCAGCCTAGATCTCAGAGTGGCCCATCCTTTTCCCCTAAGGCCCGGCTACAGCCTCAGGCCGGCCGGCCCAAGAACCAGCCAAGGCCCGACCGAACCCTAGCCTCCCTATTTCCTACCCCTTGCTCCCTCCTCGTTCCCAGCGCCGCCAGGGAGACCGCATCCCTCGATCCACCTCTCCTCGATCCCCATCTCCCTCGCCCCACGCATCAAGCCGGGAGAGCCGCTGCTCGATCCCCACCTTCCTCTCGCCCGCTCCCTCATCCCACTACCTTCCTCCTCATCGCCTTGGGGCCCGATGCGCGCCACCACTGCAGGCCGGAGCCCCGTCGACCACCTCGCCGCCGTCGCGCCCAGGGGGCCACCAGCAAGGCCCTGCGCCCGCAGACGTCGTCCTCCGGCGCCCAAGTCCCGTGCGACGCGCCAAGCCTCCATGGCCGAACCTCCTTCACCGCCCGAACCCGTCGTCCTCAACCCCGCCAAGCTCCGTCACGCCCCGCGCCCTCAAGTGTCTCGTGCCCCGCCGCCGTCCGTCTTCTTGATCCAGCGCTGCCCTGCTTCCTCGTCCTCGCCGTCGCTTCCCTACACCTCTAGGCGCCGCCCCCGCAACCCTCTCCATCGAGCAGGATCAGGAGCGCCACGAGGACGCCCGCCTCGACCGCGCCGGGGCTGCGTTCTCGCCCTTGTTGCTTACCCAGGGACCACGCGGTCCGATGCCGGTCTCGCCAAGGCCCAGCTTCGCCAGCTCCTCCGGCCCAGCTCCCGCTGACCTCCTCAAGTTCACGACCTAGGACCTGAGACCCGTTGGCTTCGCTGCTAATTTTTCGTGGACGTCAAGTACCAGTACCACGACCCTGGATGGCTGCGAGTCGTGTACCTCTACAGCTAGTGCGCTTCGCGTCAAGTCCGACTACAACGTGAACAAACTATCGTCTCCGAAGAACCGTATGTACCCGGACCGTCAAGCACCTTCTCCAAGGATTTTGCCAAGTACCATGACATGACGATCCTCGAACGCGTCAAGTACCGCTACTGTCGAGTACCCCTTCGTTTTGTCAAGACCATCAAGTCCCTCGACGACAAGTGCACGACTACAAGGATTGTATCAAATATCCCTTCGTTTCGATGAGACCAGCAAGTCCGAAGAACGCCAAGTACCTTGACGCTCGACGCCCGACGCCAAGAGCAACTACCGACGTCGAAGACCCACAAACCAAAAACGTCAAGTTCGACAATCATTGACGTGCACTTCGACAAGTACCACTACTTCCCTTGACGACCCGTAAACATCTACTTTCCCTACACCGCATTGAACTCGAACCGCTCCGATAACGCATGCTTTGAAGGTATAACCCCGAGACGACCGCCCGTGAACGAATGCATGTGTGATGTATGAGATGCTCATGCTTGCTCCGTGCTCGAATTGTCGGTGCATGTTGCCCCCCTTTTGCGTTGTCACCGTCGTCGACCCGTGGGAACCCGGTAACCGGGATCACCCCACCATCTTTTGCACACTCCCGTCACACTTACTTTGCACCGATATCTCCATGAGCTACCGGAACCGTTGTGTTGCTGGGGCATCATTTTCGGAATTGTTGCCGTGGCACCCCCTTCGTTTCCGCCACGATGACAAATGCCTTATATCTTATCATGTCAACGTTTTCTTAAAATTGCATAAACTTGATCATGTCATCCGCATCATGTTAACAACATTAAGATGGTTTAAATTGTTGTTTGCGTTAATTTACTAATGCATATGGAGATTTATCGGATTAGTTGTTTGCTATATCCAGACCCATTTAAATTGTTTAGATAGATAATCCCTTTATGTTTCACCCCTTGACATGCTTAACAACATTTAATATTGTTGGGTACATAAACGAGATCGAACTAAATAAGTCATGTGGCGTTTCGTCAATATGCAACTCGTTGCATATTGAGCTCCACTTAATTTGTAGTTTTGTTTGTGCCCTTTGCCATGCCATGCATATTTAAACCGGACATGCATCATACTTGGTTGTGCATCATGCCATGCTTATGTGGTGGTTGTTTACCATGTTGTTTGCTTTCTTTTCGGTGTTGTTTCTTCGTGTTGGTTCCGATAACGTCGCGTTTGTGATGATTCGTTCGACTACGTCTGTTTGTCTTTTTCATGGACTCGTTCTTCTTCCTTACGGGATTTCAGGCAAGATGATCATACCCTCGAAATCACTACTATCTTTGCTTTGCTAGATGCTCGCTCTTTTGCTATGCCTATGCTACGATACCTACCACTTGCTTATCATGCCTCCCATATTGTTGAACCAAGCCTCTAATCCACCTTGTCCTAGAAAACCGTTGTTTGGCTATGTTACCGCTTTGCTCAGCCCCTCTTATAGCATTGTTAGTTGCAGGTGAAGATTGGAGCTTGTTCCATGTTTGGAACATGGATATTTTGTTGGGATATCACAATATCTCTTATTTTAATTAATGCATCTATATACTTGGTAAAGGGTGGAAGGCTCGGCCTTATGCTTGGTGTTTTGTTCCACTCTTGCCGCCCTAGCTTCCGTCATATCGCTGTTATGTTCCCGGATTTTGCGTTCCTTACGCGGTTGGGCTATAATGGGAACCCCTTGAAAGTTCGCCTTAAGTAAAGCTCTTCCAGCAATGCCCAACATTGGTTTTACCATTTGCCACCTAGCCTTTTCTTTCCCTTGGGTTCTGCAGACTCAAGGGTCATCATTATTTTACCCCCCCGGGCCAGTGCTCCTCTGAGTGTTGGTCCACCCATCAGCTACCGGTGGCCACCAGGGGCAACTCTGGGCTGGCCTACCCGTACCTAGGACAATCTGAGTGTGCCCTGAGAAAGAGATACGTGCAGCTCCTATCGGGATTTGTCGGCACATTCGGGCGGTGTTGCTGGTTTAGTTTTACCCTGTCGAAATGTCTTGTTGTACCGGGATACCGAGTCTGATCGGAATGTCTCGGGAGGAGGTTTATTCCTTCGTTGACCATGAGAGCTTGTGATGGGCTAAGTTGGGACACCCCTGCGGGGATTTGAACTTTCGAAAGTCGTGCCCGCGGTTATGGGCAGATGGGAATTTTTTAACGTCCGGTTGTAGAAAACCTGAAGTCGACCTTAATTAAAATGGATCAACCGCGTGTGTAACCGTGATGGTCTCTTTCCGGCGGAGTCCGGGAAGTGAACACGGTTGTTGGAGTTATGTCTGGCGTAGGTAGTCCAGGATCACTTCTTGATCATACTTTTATCGACCGTGCTTTGCCTTCTCTTCTCGCTCTCATTTGCGTATGTTAGCCACCTTATATGCTAGTCGCTTGCTGCAGCTCCACCTCATACCTTTTACCTTACCCATAAGCTTAAATAGTGTTGATCGCGAGGGTGCGAGATTGCTGAGTCCCCGTGACTCACAGATACTTCCAAAACCAGTTTGCAGGTGCCGATGAGTTCGTGCAGATGACGCAACCAAGCTCAGGAGGAGCTCGATGAAGATCTTGTCCTTTGTGTTGTTTCGTTCTAGTTGATCAGTAGTGGAGCCCAGTTGGGGTCGATCGGGGACCTTTGTTGCATTGGGGTTTCTTCTTTTATTTTGGTTCCGTAGTCGGACCTTGATTGTATTTCTTTGATGTAATGCTTTATTCATGTAATTGTGTGAAGTGGTGATTGTAAGCCAACTATGTATCTCTTTCCCTTATGTATTACATGGGTTGTGTGAAGATTACCTCACTTGCGACATATGCCTTCAATGCGATTATGTCTCTAAGTCGTGCCTCGACACGTGTGAGCTATAGTCGCATCGAGGGCGTTACAAGTTGGTATCAGAGCCTTCCCCGACCTTAGGAGCCCCATTGCTTGATCGTTTTTAGCGGCCAAGTTGTGTCTAGAAAAATGTTTTGAGTCATCTAGGAATTATATATCGGAGAGTTTAGGAATTCTTTTTACTCCCCAGTCCCTTCGTCGCTCTGGTGAGGCATCCTGACGTAGAGTTTTGACTCTTCTCTTCTCAAATTTCACTAAATTTTTTTTAGGACCACGCGGGTATCTTGGAATCGTTCCGATGGTTTTATGATGAGAACATTGTCTTGGTGCCTCCTGTCAGGGGTTTAGTGGAAGTGTCCTGGGGAGTTGAGCTCTGAGGTGTTGTCGTCATAATTTTATCGTTGCAGTTCTGGAATACCTGAGTTTAGTACGCCGACATTGAAAATCTCTTTTATGTAGTTCGTTGGTGAGATAACCTCGACGCCACCCAGTACCGGGGCGGGAGTTCGGGAGTATTGCCATAACTTGTATAACGGATGCTTTTCGAAGGTTGAGGTAGATGATTTCCGAAGGTTTCTTGGTTATGTGTTGAAGGATGGATACAGCTGGATGTAGGATTTGTTAGTTTGGGTGAGATATTATGCTTCCCCTGTATCCCCAACACATGATTGCATAACTGGGAAAATTTCGGGGGTTTCATAGGTGGGAATTCAAGTAGCTCTTAGGATATCTTTCCGACATATGTATGATATGAAATCGGGGTTCGACGTCTAGTGGTCCGCCTATTCACGGTTGGTTTTATAGTGGTCTCGTTGTGTCTTAAAGAGTCCTTGGCTATGCCGACTTGGGGACGCTTCGTATGTCATGTGCGCTGCCTTGTACATGATGGTGTTGTACGATCGAGCCCGTGTAGGCCCCACCACGAAAACTTCGGACGAAATCTCTATCATATGTTTGTTCCGGCTTATTTTGCAAGCCAATCCTTTGTTTTTGTTTTGAGTTGTGGTATTCGAGTTGCTTCAAATTCAAATGTTGATTCCATCCCTTGTCTAAATGGTGTTCTCATACTCCGATGTGAATACTAATCCTTCTTGATCATTAAGATTGTTTTGTCAATTCTTTTTATCCGGTGTGCTTCTCTTCAAGTGGATCCGATCATTTCAACATCCGCAAGATCAATTCTAAGTTTCTCAACGATGTTCGTTTCATCTATTCCAAATTGTCTTTGTTTTTCCCACCCTCCCTCCCTTGTTTTTTTTCAAGGACTTAGATTTCTTGATCAAGTATCCTTTTATTCATGTGAAGTCTCTTATTTCTTTTCAATCAATGTTCTTATCCGGTGATTCTCATGAAGATTCTAACGGAGCCTCAAGTTCATCATTCGTCATTCTTTTCTTCTCCGGTGGAACCAATTCAAGCTTTCGGTGTTGATCATATTCTTTTCCGTATTTCAATGTTTTCTCATGCCGGTGCAGTTCTTAATCGTTCACCTCTCGCTATTCTATTATTCCGGAGGGCTCAAGATATCTCGAAGATTCATGTTTTCCACTCTGCATTCATTCAAGATCTTTCGAGGTTGTTATCTCATTCTAGTCATTTAATCTTACCGGTGCATTCTCTCTTTTAAATCATTCTATGGTGTTTCTTTTTAGTGGGCCCTAACCCACAGGTCTTTTCCCAGGATCTTACCTGACTCTTCTTATTTCCCAGAGATATCCTTAAAGTTCTTGTCAAAGTTTGACGTAAGAATGATTCAGCATCAGTCATATGTTTTTCTCCAAGATCTGTCAAAACCTTTTCATCGTTGGTTCAACCTTTCCAATTTTAATTCCGGAGTACCCTAATAATTCTTGGTGGGGTTTCCGTCATAATTCTCAGATTTTGAAGACCGAAGAAGAGTTTCTCTTTAATCTTGCTACATTCTCTTCAAGATTCGTGATTCTAGCTTGTTGCCATCCTCTCATAATTGTTTCGATAGTGAGTATTCTTTTCGCGTATCCGGATCCCACCATCTAAGATTTATTCATTCTCAGCTTTCAGTTATCATTCTCCGATCTTACCGGTGCAGCGTTCAAGTGATCTCTAAGCGGTCCATGATCTATTATATTCACTTGTATCTAAATTCTCTCAAGCATCTTCGTTCATTTTATAATTCTTCCCGCTGTTTCTTTTTCTTATCTTTGTTCATAACCAATTCTTACGGTGGTTCGTTCAAGAGTTCCTCTTCCTTTGTTTATCTTATCAATTTATTCATTGTTTCAATTCTTACGGTGGTTCGTTGAAGACGTTCTCAAGTTTATGTTATATCTCTCTTAATCTTTTCTACGAGAATAAGTTGTATGCAATCCGTTTGCTCGTCATCAATTAAATTGGTGAAGGATAAGCATAATGTAATTCTTATTCTTGTTTCATCCAAGTGATTTAATTCCTTATTCCGGAGATCCATCTAATCATTGCAAGGTTTCACCTTGTGTTTTCAACTTCTCTTTCTTTTTGTTATCTTTTGTTTACCGGAGTTCTTCACGAAGACTCTACATGATGGTTCATCAAGGATTTAATTCATTCTCGAAGTGTTCATCGAGATTCTTTTCTAAGAGGCTCAAGTTTTCGTCATATTGTAATCCGGAGTGCATTCTTTCTTCCGTATCATTGGAGGTGGTATTATGTCATTCTTGATAATCTGAGTTCATGTTTCATGATTCACATGTTGTTAAGAATGGGGTAGTTTAAATCCATCAACCTCTTCGTTGGAGTTATCTTGGGTTATATTTCACCTAAAGCCTTCCCTAAGGATTGTTGCTATCTATGGTGTTTATAAATGACCCAAGTTCTTCATATATCCTTCCGGGTGAAATAAGCTTCTCGTCTCCTTATTCATGCCAATCCAATTCTTCTTCCCGTGAGTGGCAGGTGGGCACCTCATAATGTTCGAGTTGTATTCCATAAGACCATATCATGATTACTCTTTTCGTTGTTGTTTTTACAACAATTCCGTTCGACCCTTCCCCTAAAGATGCCTCTTCGAGCTCTTTTGTGGCAGAAGTTGGCATTTTCTTCTCAATTCTCCTATTTCAATTATCCATCTTCTATTCTTTGGTTCTGGAGCCATTGTGATGTTGCTTTCTTCAACCATCATCTCGCTTCATCAAAGAAAATGTTCTTTTCATGCCTATCCATTTAACCGGAGAGTTGTGCCTCTGCTCAGTTCTTTTCATCTTATCAAGTCTTATATCACTTTTCAACCGGAGTGCTGTCTGACTTTGTTCTTCCTCGTTCCTCTTTCCTAACGGAGTGATTTCATTTTCGTTCATCTCCATTGCATTCTTTTCTTCAATTTGTTCAACATTTTCAAGGTTCTTTGGTTTCACTCGTTTGTCAAGAAGCAATTTGTTTTACCTTTTCTCTTTCTCCTCCGTTTTCCCTCCGGGGCCATTCTAGATCTCGGGACGAGATCCTCTCGTAGTGGTGGAGTGTTGTAATGCCCCGAGACTGATGTGCCAGGTGTCCTCCAGTTTTTCGCCGTCGTTGCCATGTCATTTGCTTGCATGTTGCATCTTATCATATCATCATGCCTTCATCTCATAAATCTTTTGCAACTCAACTAAATAAATTGCGTGGATCTTCGGTCCATTTAAATCGAGGGAATTCACATGGTGATTCTCTTTATAACATATCCTCCCGATATTAGGGAGCTATATTAAATATTTCATTTTTGGAATCACTCATAACACACGTGCAAAAAATAATCCTCATGCCTATTTCCACATCGAGTTTGACCTTCACATCTTGTCCACAATTCTGTATCTCTTTTATCGAGGTTCCTCTAAAAACTGAACATTTTTGGACCTTCCAAACCTCCACTTCCTAGTCACCCATTTGAATTTAATTCAAATGTGTTCGAATCTAAACCTTGCATCCACGCCCACTCCTACTTTCTTGGATTAGACTCATTTGTATGAGTTTGAGAATATATTCTTTCTCCTACCATCTTCTTTTCCCTCTTTTCTTTCTTTCTTTCTTGTTTTTTTTCTTTCTTCTCTGTTTTTTTTCTCTCTTGTTCTAGAGTGAGAGAGAGAGAGCCCAGCCTAGATCTCAGGGTGGCCCATCCTTTTCCCCTAAGGCCTGGCTACAGCCTCAGGTCGGCCGGCCCAAGAACCAGCCAAGGCCCGACCGAACCCTAGCCTCCCTATTTCCTACCCCTCGCACCCTCCTCGTTCCCAGCGCCGCCAGGGAGACCGCATCCCTCGATCCACCTCTCCTTGATCCCCATCTCCCTCGCCCCACGCATCAAGCCGGGAGAGCCGCTGCTCGATCCCCACCTTCCTCTCGCCCGCTCCCTCATCCCACTACCTTCCTCCTCATCGCCTTGGGGCCCGATGCGCGCCACCACTGCAGGCCGGAGCCCCGTCGACCACCTCGCCGCCGTCGCGCCCAGGGGGCCACCAGCAAGGCCCTGCGCCCGCAGACGTCGTCCTTCGGCGCCCAAGTCCCGTGCGACGCGCCAAGACTCCATGGCCGCACCTCCTTCACCGTCCGAACCCGTCGTCCTCAACCCCGCCAAGCTCCGTCGCGCCCCGCGCCCTCAAGTGTCTCGTGCCCCACCGCCGTCCGTCTTCTTGATCCAGCGCTGCCCTGCTTCCTCGTCCTCGCCATCGCTTCCCTACACCTCTAGGCGCCGCCCCCGCAACCCTCTCCATCGAGCAGGATCAGGAGCGCCGCGAGGATGCCCGCCTCGACCGCGCCTGGGCTGCGTTCTCGCCCTTGCTGCTTACCCAGGGACCACGCGGTCCGATGCCGGTCTCGCCAAGGCCCAGCTTCGCTAGCTCCTCCGGCCCAGCTCCCGCTGACCTCCTCAAGTTCACGACCTAGGACCTGAGACCCGTTGCCTTTGCTGCTAATTTTTCGTGGACGTCAAGTACTAGTACCACGACCCTGGATGGCTGCGAGTCGTGTACCTCTATAGCTAGTGCGCTTCGCGTCAAGTCCGACTACAACGTGAACAAACTACTGTCTCCGAAGAACCGTATGTACCCGGACCGTCAAGCACCTTCTCCAAGGATTTTGCCAAGTACCATGACATGACGATCCTCGAACGCGTCAAGTACCACTACTGTCGAGTACCCCTTCGTTTTGTCAAGACCATCAAGTCCCTCGACGACAAGTGCATGACTACGAGGATTGTACCAAGTACCCCTTCATTTCGACGAGACCAGCAAGTCCGAAGAACGCCAAGTACCTTGACGCCCGACGCCCGACGCCAAGAGCAACTACCGACACCGAAGACCCATGAACCAAAAACGTCAAGTTCGACAATCATTGACGTGCACTTCGACAAGTACCACTACTTCCCTCGACGACCCGTAAACGTCTACTTCCCCTACACCGCATCGAACTCGAACCGCTCCGATAACGCACGCTTTGAAGGTATAACCCCGAGACGACCGCCCGTGAACGAATGCATGTGTGATGTATGAGATGCTCATGCTTGCTCCGTGCTCGAATTGTCGGTGCATGTTGCCCCCCTTTTGCCTTGTCACCGTCGTCGACCCGTGGGAACCCGGTAACCGGGATCACCCCACCATCTCTTGCACGCTCCCGTCACACTTCCTTTGCACCGATATCTCCATGAGCTACCAGAACCGTTGTGTTGCCGGGGCATCATTTTCGGAATTGTTGCCGTGGCACCCCCTTCGTTTCCGCCACGATGAAAATGCCTTATATCTTATCATGTCAACATTTTCTTAAAATTGCATAAACTTGATCATGTCATCCGCATCATGTTAACAACATTAAGATGGTTTAAATTGTTGTTTGCGTTAATTTACTAATGCATATGGAGATTTATCGGATTAGTTGTTTGCTATATCCAGACCCATTTAAATTGTTTAGATAGATAATCCCTTTATGTTTCACCCCTTGACATGCTTAACAACATTTAATATTGTTGGGTACATAAACGAGATCGAACTAAATAAGTCATGTGGCGTTTCGTCAATATGCAACTCGTTGCATATTGAGCTCAACTTAATTTGTAGTTTTGTTTGTGCCCTTTGCCATGCCATGCATATTTAAACCGAACATGCATCATACTTGGTTGTGCATCATGCCATGCTTATGTGGTGGTTGTTTACCATGTTGTTTGCTTTCTTTCCGGTGTTGTTTCTTCGGGTTGGTTCCGATAATGTCGCGTTTGTGAGGATTCGTTCGACTACGTCCGTTTGTCTTCACGGACTCGTTCTTCTTCCTTGTGGGATTTCAGGCAAGATGATCATACCCTCGAAATCACTACTATCTTTGCTTTGCTAGATGCTCGCTCTTTTGCTATGCCTATGCTGCGATACCTACCACTTGCTTATCATGCCTCCCATATTGTTGAACCAAGCCTCTAACCCACCTTGTCCTAGCAAACCGTTGTTTGGCTATGTTACCGCTTTGCTCAGCCCCTTTTATAGCGTTGTTAGTTGCAGGTGAAGATTGGAGCTTGTTCCATGTTTGGAACATGGATATTTTGTTGGGATATCACAATATCTCTTATTTTAATTAATGCATCTATATACTTGGTAAAGGGTGGAAGGCTCGGCCTTATGCCTGGTGTTTTGTTCCACTCTTGCCGCCCTAGTTTCCGTCATATCGGTGTTATGTTCCCGGATTTTGTGTTCCTTACGCGGTTGGGCTATAATGGGAACCCCTTGACAGTTCGCCTTAAGTAAAGATCTTCCAGCAATGCCCAACATTGGTTTTACCATTTGCCACTTAGCCTTTTCTTTCCCTTGGGTTCTGCAGACTCAAGGGTCATCATTATTTTACCCCCCCGGGCCAGTGCTCCTCTGAGTGTTGGTCCACCCGTCAGCTACCGGTGGCCACCAGGGGCAACTCTGGGCTGGCCTACCCGTACCTAGGACAATCTGAGTGTGCCCTGAGAAAGAGATACGTGTAGCTCCTATCGGGATTTGTCGGCACATTCGGGCGGTGTTGCTGGTTTAGTTTTACCCTGTCGAAATGTCTTGTTGTACCGGGATACCGAGTCTGATCGGAATGTCTCGGGAGGAGGTTTATTCCTTCGTTGACTATGAGAGCTTGTGATGGGCTAAGTTGGGACACCCCTGCGGGGATTTGAACTTTCGAAAGTCGTGCCCGCGGTTATGGGCAGATGGGAATTTTTTAACGTCCGGTTGTAGAAAACCTGAAGTCGACCTTAATTAAAATGGATCAACCACGTGTGTAACCGTGATGGTCTCTTTCCGGCGGAGTCCGGTAAGTGAACACGGTTGTTGGAGTTATGTCTGGCGTAGGTAGTCCAGGATCACTTCTTGATCATACTTTTATCGACCGTGCTTTGCCTTCTCTTCTCGCTCTCATTTGCGTATGTTAGCCACCTTATATGCTAGTCGCTTGCTGCAGCTCCACCTCATAGCTTTTACCTTACCTATAAGCTTAAATAGTCTTGATCGCGAGGGTGCGATATTGCTGAGTCCCCGTGACTCACAGATACTTCCAAAACCAGTTTGCAGGTGCCGATGAGTTCATGCAGATGACGCAACCAAGCTCAGGAGGAGCTCCATGAAGATCTTGTCCTTTGTGTTGTTTCGTTCTAGTTGATCAGTAGTGGAGCCCAGTTGGGGTCGATCGGGGACCTTTGTCGCATTTGGGGTTCTTCTTTTATTTTGGTTCCGTAGTCGGACCTTGATTGTATTTGTTTGATGTAATGCTTTATTCATGTAATTGTGTGAAGTGGTGATTGTAAGCCAACTATGTATCTCTTTCCCTTATGTATTACATGGGTTGTGTGAAGATTACCTCACTTGCGACATATGCCTTCAATGCGATTATGTCTCTAAGTTGTGCCTCGACACGTGGGAGCTATAGTTGCATCGAGGGCGTTACATCCTACTCGGCGCCGCCACTGCAACCCTATGAGGCGCTGCCGCGCCAACCCTACCCCGCACCGACCGGGTCCGCGGCCTATGGCTCCCTAGCCGCGGGTCCTCCCAGCTTCTACTCGCCGTACTCGGCGGTTGCTGCTCATCCCGAGACGGCCCCGTTTTACTTCTCGCACCTGCTGCCGATGAAGCTCGCGCGGGACAACTCCCTGTCCTGGCGTGCTCAGGTGATGCCTCTTCTACGGAGCCGCTACTTGGAGGGCTATTGACGGTGTCCTGGACTAGGGGGTACTCACCACGTCGTCTCCCAATCTATTAGATTGGCCCGAGGACCCCCGTGGCCGTATACTCATGGGCCAGTTCGGACGGCTGCCGCATACAAGGAAGATTCCACAAGACTTGGCGATCAAGACAAGGACTTCTCCCCACCGGCGTATTCGGCTAGGACTCTTGTTATCCTAGGCCTCCGGTGCATTATATAAACCGAGGCCAGGCTAGTCGATAGATAGAAAACATTATCAGACAACAATCATACCATAGGCTAGCTTCTAGGGTTTAGCCTCCTTGATCTCGTGGTAGATCTACTCTTGTACTACCCATATCATCAATATTAATCAAGCAGGACGTAGGGTTTTACCTCCATCGAGAGGGCCCGAACCTGGGTAAAACATCGTGTTCCCTGCCTCCTGTTACCATCCGGCCTAGACGCATAGTTCGGGACCCCCTACCCAAGATCCGCCGGTTTTGACACCGACATTGGTGCTTTCATTGAGAGTTCCGCTGTGTGATCGACAAAAGGATCGATGGCTCGCCTGCAGATCAACTGCGACTTCGGCATCTTCATCACCAGCTCGACTGGTCACCTTGGATCACCATGTCCGGATGAGGGCCTTAATCAAACATCAACTCCGATCTCTATGAAGATCATGGAGGAATCATCTATGGAGCTCGGGGGCTCAACGTCAACATTGCCCTCAAGAGACCGTGCTGTTTTTCTGGACAGCGAACTCGTATCTGCCACCACCACCTCCTCGAGTATCTTTTTGACGATCGCTTTGGTGGAATTGTGCGGAATTGAGTCTACAACAACCCTGGAAAATTTCGTCGAGTTCCGATAGAGGAATCTCTGGCAATCCACAATATACCGGAGCCCTGTCAAATCTGGACGGGAATTTGGATGAGTTTAGGGCATGGTGTCCAGCTTCTAGCTCGGACGTCCTTTGAAAGACCCAACCGTTGATCGGCTGCGGAATTCCTATATCTACCACCTCTCAAAATTTCGGCTCGATCCAACCGTCGAAACTCCAGGAATCTTCCGATTAGTGCATCCCTTTTCGGATCTGTTTTCTGCACGAAAACGAATCCGACCCGAGTTCATCTTTTTTATGAACAGGATTTCGGACATCCCTTTTGAAGGAAGTTTTGTATGGGGTATTGTGTTTTGTTCCCGAACACATCCCACTAACTGTAAGATCTTTTGAACATGATCTTCAACATCATGCTGGTGTCAAACCAGTCCGACAATATTACTCCACGGCTGCCGACCTGCGCTAGACACAGCGTCACTTTGTTGAGCCGAGCTCAACTTCTTCGGATCATCATTTCGGCAAGCCGAACAAGATCCCGGCATCGCGAAGGATAAATCATCACCAACATCGCCGCCCCACGGATCACACGGAGCGGGCATACCGGCATCGCCGCACGGTCGCTTCATCAAGCCGGCATCGACCACGTCACGACCTGCATCGATAGGGCCGCACTATTGCTTCTTCAAGATGGTGTCCATCACGCCGACCTACTTCGACTAATCGGCTGACATCGAGGCTTCGACATCTCGGCTGGACCGGGGGCTTCATTATCTCTTCATCAACCTACTCCGGTAACGGGTGTGCGGATCGAGTCCCAATTTTGGGAATCACCTTCCTTCGGATTGCTACAACAAATAAACCAGGTGCTATTAATCCCAGTATTTTTTGCTTGTTTGGGTTCATTTTTTCCAAGGAATTATTACTCTGGTTTGTCCATTATATGTACACAGGTCTATCAAATGGTGGCCGCATTAACGACGGTCGCATGGTGGTCCGGTCAGTCTCCGTACATAGTCCGGCGAATGCCACATCCGGAACTCGGACCGACCTGTGAATTCAGGCTTTGTCACGCCCTTACCGCATCACACCGACGCCTTGCATGGACATTGACTTCGGCGCCAGGCCATATTTCTTTTATTACTCACTTTGCATAAATTATTGATTATGCAATGATTTTTTTATTATTATTACTATTATCTCCGGTTTGCACTATTTTATGTGGCACAGGAAAATGATCCAGCCGGACTATATCCTTTGGCGTCACCTCGGCTGGACGGGGGGCTTCGTCAACACTTCATTACCCCATGTCGGGGACTTCAACATCACTCTGCCGGCCTGCATTATCCGTGCTATGTCACCACTTTGGAGTGCCGAGCTCTTTACTCCGCCACCTCGGGACCGGCTTGGGGGATGGCACCTTGTCCCGCATTAGCTCGGACCGCGTCATCAATACCGAACACATTAACCAGCTAAGTTGCCTTCATGCTCAAAGTTTTAAATTTTTAAATTGTGTTCGGCTCAACCAAGCATTATACTTTTTTGGAAAAAAGTTGCTTGTAAAATTTCCTTGTCCAAACTTTGTTTGTGATGCATAAATTCAAATACCCCGTTTACTTGGGGCTTCCTTTATGAAGCTTTTCCTGTTGCATATGATTATACTTGTACGGCTTCGTTCCTTGTTCGTGTATTACGCCACAATATGCACCATATTGACTTAAGCGATTTGCAAGCTGGGTTGCCTCGCTCCTGTGTTTACCCCTACGTTCCCGATTGTTCGGCTAGGGAGTAAAGGGAGCACCTCTGCGATTGTCACGATCGGGTCACCCAAGCCGGACCTCAGACTGGGTGAAGCCGAAAGCTAGCGCTCTTATAGTTATTCAATGATGGTCGGCACACAACGGAACTCATGAGCACCGAAGAAAGGTATCAGTGGGGGTACTATTTTCTTCGAAGATGCTGCTTACTCTTTGCAGTAATATAGCATAAGTTCCTTGAGCGCGCTTTGTCTGTTACAGCCTTATGGCCTGATTGCCTGGTTATTGGAAACACCGTCGATATTCTCGACCGATGGAGTACATAACACTTTTCGGTCCTTAACCGAAGAGGGAGAAGACGACGGTCGGTTAAGACGCGTTTAAAGTTCGGTTGAACATAGATATGATATAAGTACTTCGGTACATGCAATCATTCTTCTACCCAAGTCACTTGGGGGCTCTTAAGTTTATTTGAGCCGTTTTATAATAAGTGTTCTTCTTCTCAGTCGTTGCAAAGTTCTATTATTATTATTTATCACTCCTTTTTTCGACGCGAGTGTGCGGTCACTAGCCGGGGAGCCTAATTTCTCTCTCAAAGCCGCTAGAGTTTAGTTTGCTAAATTGGCCTAATGAGAAGTACTCCGCCCTCGGGATAGGAGGTTGAAGCCGTAGGCTGACCCGCTCGAAGTCTTGAGATAGGATGTGTCATGTTAAAGGACGACAGAAGCACTTCTTTTTTCTAGGACCAATTTTCGGATTGGCATCGAACACTTGATCTTGTTCGGACGTCATGTTTTTACTGACGTTTCTTGGTTTTCCAAGCTTTTTGGCACTTTTAAACTATTTGTGCTTTTCCAGCATTAGTCTCGCAGTGCAATGCCGGACACCTTTAGGTTTTCGGCAAAAACATTCTCAGATATTGCTATATATGCATCGGTTTCAAATTGTGTCTTCGGTCAATAGTTAGGTTGCCCGGTTCCTGCACTTGCTTCCTACGTTCCGTTTTGTTCGGCTAGGCGTGCAAAGGGAGAACCACTGCGATTGTGCTTCCAGCTCACATGGTTAAGCACCTTAGTGGAGAAAGCCGAAAACTGACTGTCACAATAAGCGTGAACTGGTCAGCGATCCGATGACTATGACGGGCCATTCATAACATTGGCCGAAGTGTTTACGGCTTGACCTCGACTGTTGCCGAACACTACCGGGGGCTATTAACTGGCCTCCCAAACTAAATCCTCGATATTTTGCTCTTACATTCGAGCTGAGGTTTCATGATCATGCTTAGCATGACAACCCAAAGAAAGGAACCGATAGCGGGATTATTTTCTTTGGAATACATTTCTTCTGTTAAACAGTAATATAACATATCTCTCTGCGTCTTTGTTTATAAAACCGTATGGCCAGACTGCCTTGTTTGTTGTAAATCTTTGCCCTCATAAAGGCTTTATAAAATAGGACAAGCACTCCTCGGCTACTGGCCGAGGAGGTGGAAGCCGATGGTCGGTCAACAAAGTTTTGTACAATGCGGATCCGAGCATTAATGACGTAAAGTACTTGGATACATAGAGTCATTACACATAATTTGTGATTTTACTATGGATATTGATCCTTAATTTGGCCACCCGTGCCCGCATTAAGGCTCGGGGGCTACTGGGCTTCGGGCTTATTATTTACAAATATTAAAGGGGTACATCGATCCCCTGATCTGGTGTTGCCACCCGACTAGTGTCTCGGGGGCTACTGCATTGCTTGACCAATGCAGAAAATTTTATGTGCAATATAGTTTCCGAGGAGATTTTGATCCTCAGGTTGGTCGGCCGCACCCAACCTGAGTCTTGAGGACTGAGCACACCGCTTTTGTGTCCCGAAGTATTCTGCCGAGCTAGGACTTGATCCTCAGGCCGATTTTGCAAATCAACCTGAGTCTCAGCGGCTACTGGGATCAGCGGTCTTATGTCATCCTTCATGTGCATCTCGGGTTTTAGACCGATACACACCTTGAGGGCAACTGGCTATATATCTCGGCAGAGAATAAATTGCACCAATAAAAAATATTGACAAAAAATCGGCCCATAGTCGGGGTGGTGCACCACCTCGGAAGCAGTCCGGCATAAAGCTCGGGCGCTAGTGGCTGGCTCCATAGAGGGCATTTCCGGCATTAAGCTCGGCTAAACTCCTTCAACTTTTTTGAACCAAGGTGATATGACACCTCGGATATATTTCGGCGTTGGAGCTCGGATATACAGTCCGGCGTTGGAGCTCGGATACATAGTCCGGCGTTGGAGCTCGGATACATTCCGGCGCTAGAGCTGGGAAGCGGTCCGACGTTGGTGCTCAGCTGCAAAAGATACCTCAAATGCAGTCCGGCGTTGGAGCTCGGACGCAAGAGGACCCTGCCTCCCGGGAACAACTTCAAACCCGAGGTGTGGCATAAAAATAAACAAGGCATTGATAAAGGCCGGAAACTTAAAGGGGCTCCTCGGATACCCGACGTGTAAACTTGTCGAATGCATTTCGGCGATCCTCAAGATCGAAGATAAAGAAGATTTGTTGAACCAGTTTTCAAGACCGGCAACCGAAGATGAAGAACAGTTCGGAAGAATCGAGGAGCGTCCCTAACTTGAAGACCGGTTCAGGGGGCTACTGACGGTGTCCTAGACTAGGGGGTACTCACCACGTCGTCTCCCGATCTATTAGATTGGGCCGAGGACCCCCGTGGCCGTATACTCATGGGCCAGTTCGGACGGCTGCCGCATACAAGGAAGATTCCACAAGACTTGGCGATCAAGACAAGGACTTCTCCCCACCGGTGTATTCGGCTAGGACTCTTGTTATCCTAGGCCTCCGGTGCATTATATAAACCGAGTCCAGGCTAGTCGATAGATAGACAACATCATCAGACAACAATCATACCATAGGCTAGCTTCTAGGGTTTAGCCTCCTTGATCTCGTGGTAGATCTACTCTCGTACTACCCATATCATAAATATTAATCAAGCAGGACGTAGGGTTTTACCTCCATCGAGAGGGCCCGAACCTGGGTAAAACATCGTGTTCCCTGCCTCCTGTTACCATCCGGCCTAGACGCACAGTTTGGGACCCCCTACCCGAGATCCGCCAGTTTTGGCACCGACAGCTATGTTGACGGATCCATCCCATGTCCGCCCCCTAATCATCCGGTGTATCACACATGGGTGGCCCACGATCAGGCCATCCTCTCCGCCATCCATTCTTTGCTCACTTCGAGCGTCTCGTCGATGGTCATATTCGCCGCTACATCCTGGGAGGCGTGGGCCGCGCTTCACACCAGCTTCGCCTCCCAGTCTCAGGCACGTGCTCATTCCATACGCACCGAGCTGGGTGAGACCAAGCTTGGTGACCTCAGCATCACGGACTACTTCAACAAGATGACCGGTCTCGCTGACACGTTGGCCCTCTGTTGGCCAGCCGCTGCAGGATGAGGAGTTCACCAACTACGTGCTTAACGGGCTTGATGATGACTATGACAATCTCATTGAGAACGTCCATGGCCGCGATGATCCGCTCCCACCTCGTGAGCTTTATGCACGACTCCTTGGTCGTGAACATCGCATCAAGGCGCGCCGTGTCTCCCCGGGCTTCGCCTCTGCCAATGCCGCGACTCGCGGCAAACCTACGAAGTCGTCACCATCGGGTAGCAAACCGGTGCCCTCCTCACAGCCGGCCTCGCAGGGCAATGCCCCGACCATCACGGGTGGTAGCCGGCCCGTTGCTTGTTGTCTTTGTTGCGGTGCTCAGCAGGCCTGCCAGCTGTGTGGCCTTGAGCGCCACATTGCCTCTCGATGTTATCGTCGCTACAAGAAAGACTTTCTGGGCCTGGGAAACAACGACAAAGGGAATGATAAGCAGGTCGCCGCCGCGGGGATGAGTCATGAGCATGGCCACACTTCGTCCTACTCCATCGATCCTACGTGGTATATGGACAACGGAGCTACCAACCACCTCACTGGCGAGATGGGCAAGCTCTCTACTCGGGAGCCATATCGTGGTCATGATCAGGTGCACACCACCAGTGGAGCAGGTATGCGCATCTCCCATGTTGGTCAGGCCTCTCTCCTTACACACAATTTTCGCAAACTACATCTTTTCCAATGTCCTTCGTGTTCCCTCTGCTATGCGTAGTTTGTTGTCCATTCCTCAACTTACTCATGATAATAATGTCCTTGCTGAGTTTCACCCTTTTCGTTTCTTTATCAAGGATCGGGACACGAGGGTCATTCTGCTTAGCGGTCGTCTTCGTCATGGCCTATATGCACTTGATGCGCCACGCACACCTTCCATGCAGTCTTCTCCTCACGCGTTCAGCGGTGTTTGTATGTCGCCTACACACTGGCATGCGCGCCTTGGTCATCTTGCGGCTCCTATAGTTCGTCATGTGTTGCATCGTCATGAACTAGCAGTTGTGTCCAATAAAACTACTGAAACTATCTGTGATGCCTGTCAGCAGGGCAAGAGTCATCAACTCCCATTTTCATAGTCTAGTCGTGTTGTGAAACATCCTCTTGAGCTTGTGTTTTCTGATGTATGGGGTCATGCCCCGACGTTCGTTAGTGGTCGCAACTATTATGTCAGTTTTATTGATGCTTATAGTCGGTTTACTTGGCTATATCTTATTAAGCGCAAGTCTGATGTGTTCGATGTTTTCATTCAGTTTCAAGCACAGATTGAGCGTCTCCTTAAGCAGAAAATCATCCATGTTCAATCCGACTGGGGGTGAATACCACAACCTCAACTCGTTTTTTAACAAACTTGGGATTTCGCATCGTGTATCATGTCCTCATACACATCAGCAGAATGGAACCGCCGAACGTAAGCATCGTCATCTTGTTGAAACTGGCCTAACCTTGCTAGCTCATGCATCCGTTCCTTTTCGGTTCTGGAGTGATGCTTTCTTCACAGCCTGTTTTTTGATAAATAGACTTCCCTCATGACTTCTGAAAATGCAAACTCCGCTTGAACTCTTGCTCAATGAAACTCCATACTACACATTCTTCAGAGTGTTCGGGTGTGCGTGTTGGCCTTGTCGTGGTTCTAAATCTGACAGTGATGTAGGGGGGTGTATGGAGAGGCTAGATCTCAGCTATTGGGAAGTTGTAAACACACGAGGATTACGAGTTCAGGCCCTTCTCGGAGGAAGTAACAGCCCTACGTCTCGGTGCCCGGAGGCGGTCGATTGGATTATGTGTGTATGAATAACAGGGCTGCGAACCCTTCATACTGAGGAGGGGGATGGCTTATATAGAGTTTCCCGGTCCTCTCCTGCCCTCAGTAATGCAGGGTTTAAGGTACATTTAAGGTTGGGCGTTACTGGTAACGCCCCTAATAAAGTGCTATAATGACCGTAAGGATTACTTAATAGCCGACCGTTTGCCTGCGGAGTGACTTTAGGTTTCCTGGCAGTCGAGTGGTTGGCTTCATGGTCGAGTGTCTTGAACCCGTCGAGTGGGACACCTTCAAGTCGATTGAAAGGTGACTTCTTCTAGGGATGTCCTTGGGTAGGGCACTTTTGGACAGGTCCGTGCCCCTACCCTAGGTACATAGCTTCATCATTAGCCCCCGAATGGGTCGAGGTTAGAGTGGGGAAAGAGTTTGTAAAGCCCCGAGACCGATGTGCTAGGTGTCCTCCGCTTATTTGCTATTGTTGGCTTGTCATTCGCTTGCGTGTTGCATCTTGCCATGTCATCATGTGCATTGCATCATCATGTTTTCAAAACTTGCATTAGCCGGGTTCTCCCAGTTCCGTCCGTTGCCCATTCTGAGCCCAGACACACTTGCACGCGCCCACGGCATGTCCGAAATAGTATTTTATAAGTGGCCGGAAAATGTTCTCGGAATGGGATGAGAGTTGACGTGTGGTCTTATTATAGTGTAGATAGACCGCCTGTCAAGTTTCATCGCATTCGGAGTTCGTTTGACGCCCAAACGATTAACTATAGCGGCAGTATAGCCGGTCTAACGTCGGACGTTTTTGGTCTCCGGAAACAGTCGCCGGGTCTCTTTCTTCTCTTCTCTCAGCTCGAGACCGTCTACACAGCCCACTACTCACTGCCAGGCCCTACCTAACCTCTCTCGTCAGCCCACGACCCTCCTCGCGCGCGCCCGAAAGCTGTCCCGGACCCGACCCGAACAGTCGTCACCTTTGTGTCCGGATCATCCCCAAACATCTAAAAAACGTCACCGTTTTCTTATTTGGGCCCCCTAACCTATTTGTCCGGGACCGTCCGATTAAGATCGGAGGGACCAAATGCCCCTATCCGAAAATCCTTTTGCCTTATATATTAGACCAAACCCTAAAACCTAGGGATCTGTCACATCCATCTCCTCACCCACCGCCGCCACCCTCTCACTTGGGATCCTCCCAGATCCCCATCGGTCCAATCTGCAGCCCAGACTTCCTCCTTCGTTTTCAGCACCACCCCAATCAGCAGCTTCCACTTGCCCCGATCCAAATCCACATCGTCTCCAACTCCGATCATAGCCTTGCCCCGCTTGCTGTTTCTCCTTCCCGTCTGCTTCCTCTACATCGGGCCAACGCCTCGACGAGAACCTCGCCCGCGCCCCGTCTTCCTCCTCATCACGCGGATCCAGGAGGCTCGATGCCCAACAGCTCGCCTCCGCCCTGTTCCTGGACGGACACGCCCTCCGGCCTCGCCTTTCTGCCGTTGAAGGCCCGTGCTGAGGCCTGCTACTCTGGCCGCCGAAGGAACTACGCCTCCTCGCCATGAACCCCCTCACTCGATCCCCCCGCGTCTGTCACCTGCAGGAAACAGGGGCGATGCCTCCTTCAGTTCGTCAAGCTACCCGGCAAGTTCGCGCCCCGGCCCCGGTCTGGACCGGATCTCCTCTGCTCCGTCGCCCCACCTGTCGGATCCGCCCCTTCCCCGCCGTCCGCCGGCGTCCTGCTTCTCTGGAGCCGCAGCGCCATCCCTTGCTTCACGAACAAGACGATCGCCTCGTCCCGCTCGTTCATTGACCGCACTCGGTCTCGCCTGGGCCACCCCTCCCGCGCCTCCAAGGCCCAGCCTGCCTCCCCACGCCAGGCCCAGTCGCGCCAGGTCTCTCCTTCAACCGGGCCAAGCCCATGGGTGAGGCCTCCCCAGCGCCTCCTTTTTTTTATTGCTGTTTGGGCTAGACAGATTCGGCCCGAGACACGTTTTTTTTCGCTGAACGTTTTTTTCCTATTAATCCAAAGACTGCAGTTTTACAAAAAAAAACCCTTAGCATTGTTGCATTTAATAACTAATTAACCGTGCATCAGAATTAAACAAACTTAATATGGAAGTTGCTTAGAATTCTGTCTAGTTTCATAATATATCACTTTCATCCATGTTTAAAATGTTTAAAATGTTGTTTGATTAATTTTTGCTCTATGCCATGCTAAAATGTTTTAATTCATAACTAAATAACCGTAACTCGGATTTTAATAAACTTTATATGTAATTGGGGTAGAATTTTGCCTAGTTTATCATGGTGACATTGTTTTGCATGCCTAACAACTCTAAAATATGGTTTAGGGCAGAACAGGACCTAACCTAATATATGCACATGAGGAGTTTCCGGAATTGTTGTTCGTTGTTTCGGGCCTCATTTAAACTTGCCTAGATTAGATAGTTTCATCATGTTCACCTCTTGCCATGCTAACAACATTTAATATTGTTGGGTACATAAACGGGATCAAACTAAATAACTTATCGTGGTGTTTCGTCAATATGCAACTCGTCGCATATTGAGCTCCACTTAATTTGTAGTTTTGTTTGTGCCCTTTGCCATGCCATGCATATTTAAACCGGACATGCATCATACTTGGTTGTGCATCATGCCATGCTTATGTGGTGGTTGTTTACCATGTTGTTTGCTTTCTTTCCAGTGTTGTTTCTTCGGGTTGGTTCCAATAATGTCGCGTTTGTGAGGATTCGTTCGACTACGTCCGTTTGTCTTCTTCATGGACTCGTTCTTCTTCCTTGCGGGATTTCAGGCAAGATGATCATACCCTCGAAATCACTTCTATCTTTGCTTGCTTAGTTGCTCGCTCTTTTGCTATGCCTATGCTGCGATACCTACCACTTGCTTGTCATGCCTCCCATATTGTTGAACCAAGCCTCTAACCCACCTTGTCCTAGCAAACCGTTGTTTGGCTATGTTACCGCTTTGCTCAGCCCCTCTTATAGCGTTGTTAGTTGCAGGTGAAGATTGAAGTTTGTTCCTCGTTGGAACATGGAGATGTTGTTCCTTGTTGGAACATGTTTATTTCTTGGGATATCACAATATATCTTATTTAATTAATGCATCTATATACTTGGTAAAGGGTGGAAGGCTCGGTCTTATGCCTGGTGTTTTGTTCCACTCTTGCCGCCCTAGTTTCCGTCATATCGGTGTTATGTTCCCGGATTTAGCGTTCCTTACGCGGTTGGGCTATTATGGGAACCCCTTGACAGTTCGTCTTAAGCAAAGCTCTTCCAACAATGCCCAACATTGGTTTTACCATTTGCCGCCTAGCCTTTTCTTTCCCTTGGGTTCTGCAGACTCAAGGGTCATCATTATTTTACCCCCCCCCCCCCGGGCCAGTGCTCCTCTGAGTGTTGGTCCACCTGTCAGCTACCGGTGGCCACCAGGGGCAACTCTGGCCTGGCCTACCCGTACCTAGGACAATCTGAGTGTGCCCTAAGAAAGAGATATGTGCAGCTCCTATCGGGATTTGTCGGCACATTCGGGCGGTGTTGCTGGTTTAGTTTTACCCTGTCGAAATGTCTTGTTGTACCGGGATACCAAGTCTGATCGGAATGTCTCGGGTGGAGGTCTATTCCTTCGTTGACCATGAGAGCTTGTCATGGGCTAAGTTGGGACTCCCCTGCAGGGATTTGAACTTTCGAAAGCCATGCTCGCGGTTATGGGCAGATGGGAATTTGTTATCGTCCGGTTGTAGAAAACCTAAAGTTGACCTTAATTAAAATAAATCAACTGCGTGTGTAACCGTGATGGTCTCTTTCCGGTGGAGTCCGGGAAGTGAACACGGTTGTTGGAGTTATGCTTGACGTAGGTAGTCTAGGATCACTTCTTGATCATACTTTTATCGACCGTGCTTTGCCTTCTCTTCTCGCTCTCATTTGCGTATGATAGCCACCATATATGCTAGTCGCTTGCTGCAGCTCTACCTCATACTTTTACCTTACCCATAAGCTTAAATAGTCTTGATCGCGAGGGTGCGAGATTGTTGAGTCCCTGTGGCTCACAGATACTTCCAAAAACCAGCTTGCAGGTGCCGATGAGTCCGTGTGGATGTCGCAACCAAGCTCAGGAGGAGCTCGTTGAAGATCTTGTCCTTTGTGTTGTTCCGTTCTAGTTGATCAGTAATGGAGCCCAGTTGGGGTCGATCGGGGACCTTTGTCGCATTTGGGGTTCTTCTTTTGTTTTGGTTCCGTAGTCGGACCTTGATTGTATCTGGATGATGTAATGCTTTATTCATGTAACTATGTGAAGTGGCGATTGTAAGCCAACTATGTATCTTTTTCCCCTATTGTATTACATGGGTTGTGTGAAGGTTACCTCACTTGCGACATATGCCTTCAATGCGATTATGCCTCTAAGTCGTGCCTCGACACGTGGGAGATATAGTCGCATCGAGGGTGTTCCAAGTTGGTAATCAGAGCCTTCCCCGACCTTAGGAGCCCTATTGCTTGATCGTTTTTAGCGGCCGAGTTGTGTCTAGAAAAATGTTTTGAGTCATTTAGGATTTATATATCGGAGAGTTTAGGAATTCTTTTTACTCCCCAGTCTCCTCATCACTCTGGTAAGGCATCCTGACGTAGAGTTTTGACTCTTCTCTTCTCAAATTTCACTAAAAAAAAAATTTAGGATCACACGGGTATCTTGGAATCGTTCCGATGGTTTTATGATGAGAACATTGTCTTGGTGCCTCCTGTCAGGGGTTTAGTGGAAGTGTCCCCGGGAGTTGATCTCTGAGGTGTTGTCGTTATAATTTTATCGTTGCATATCTAGAATACCTGAGTTTAGTACGCCGACATCGAAAATCTCTTTTATGCAGTTCGTTGGTGAGATAACCTCGACGCCACCCAGTACTGGGGCGGGAGTTCGGGAGTATTGCCATAACTTGTATAACGGATGCTTTTTGAAGGTTGAGGTAGATGATTTCCGAAGGTTTCTTGGTTATGTGTTGAAGGATGGATACAGCTGGATGTAGGATTTGCTAGTTTTGGTTGAGATATTATGCTTCCCCTGTATCCCCAACACCTGATTGCATAACCGGAAAGGTTCAGGAGTTTCATAAGTGGGAATTCAAGTAGCTCTTAGGATATCTTTCCGTTAGATGTATGATATGAAATTGGGGTTCGACGTCTAGTGGTCCGCCTATTCACGGTCGGTTTTACAGTGGTCTCGTTGTGTCCTAAAGAGTCCTTGGCTATGCCGACTCGGGGATGCTTCGTATGTCATGTGCACTGCCTTGTACATGATGGTGCTGTACGATCGAGCCCGTGTAGGCCCCACCACGAAAACTTCGGACGAAATCTCTATCATATGTTTGTTTCGGCTTATTCTACAAGCCAACCCTTTGTTTTTGTTTTGAGTTGTGGTATTCAAGTTGCTTCAAATTCAAATGTTGATTCCATACCTTCCCCTAATGGTGTTCTCATACTCCGATGTGAATACTAATCCTTCTCGGTCATCGAGATTGTCATGCCAATTTCTTTAAACTGGTGTGTTTCTCTTCAAGTGGATCCGATCATTTCAACTCCTGCAAGATCATTTATCACTTCTTCTCAACGGTGTTTGTTCCATTCGTCCCAAGCTGCCTTTGCTTTTCCCTCCCTCCCACCCTTGTTTCTTCGAGGAACCATATTTCTTATTCAAGTATCCTTTTATTCATGTGAAGTCTCCCCATTCTTTTCCATCAATGTTCTTATCCGTTGATTCTCAGGAAGATGCCAATGAAGCTTCAAGTTCGTCACTCTTCACTCGTTTTTCTCCCCCGATGGATTCAAATCAAGCTTTTGGTGTTGACTCTTATTCTTTTCCTTGTTTCAAATACCTTCTCATGCCGGTGCACCTCATATTCTTTCACTTCTCACTATTTAATTGTTCCGAAGTACTCAAGATATCTCGAAGACTCGTGTTTTTCCACTCTGCATTCATTCAAGATCTTTCGAGGATGTTCTCTCATTCAAGTTATTTATTCAACCGGTGCAACCTCTCTTTTAAATCTCGTCAATGGTGTATCTTTTGAGTGGGCCCTAACCCACAGGTCTTTTCCCAGGATCTTACCTGACTCTTCTTATTTTCCCGGAGCTATCCTCAAATTCTTTTAAAGTTTGACGTAAGAATGATTCATCATCTTTCATATGTTTTTCTACAAGATCTTTCAAATTATTTTCATCTTTGGCTCAACCTCTCATCTTTTAATCATTCCAGAGTGTCTCAACAATTCATGGTGGTGTTTCTCATTGTCATTCTCAGATTTTGAAGACCGAAGAAGAGTTTCTCTTAAATCTCGCTCCATTCTCTTCAAGATTCGTCATTCGAGATTGTTGCAATCCTCTCATAATCGTTTTCTATTGTGAGAATTCTTTTCACCCATCCGGAGCAATTCAAGATTCCTTTTAGTTTGTTTCTCCGGAGCCCATCATCTCAGAATTTATTCATTCTCAGCTTTCAGCTATGGTTCTCCAAATCTTATCGGTGAACCTTCAATATTCTCTATTTAGCTCGTGATCTCTTCGTTTCAGTGGTATCTAAATTCCCTCAAGCACATTCATGCATTTGATAATTCTTCCCGGTGTTTCTTTATTTTTTTCTTCTTCGTTCATTTTCAATTCTTACGGTGGTTCTTTCAAGAGTTCCTCTTCCTTCATTGATCATATAAATTTATTTGTTATTTCAATCCTACCGGTGGTGCATTGAAGATCTTCCCAAGTTTGCGCTATATCTATCTTAATCCTTTCAACGAGAATAAGTAGTATGCCAAATCCGTTGCTTGTCATCAATTTAATCGATGAAGGATGAGCATAACATAATTCTTATTCTTGATTCACCCAAATGTTTAATTTCCTATTCCGGAGGCTAATCAAATTCTTGGTTTCATTTGTTTCATCTTTCTTTCCCGGAGTTCCAAGCTCTAATTGTCACGGAGATCCATCTAAATCATTGCAAGGATTCACCTTGTGTTTTCAATTTCTCTTTCTTTTATTCTTTTGTTACCGGAGTTTCTTCTTGGAGGCTATACATGATGGTTCATCAAGGACTTATTTCCTTCTCGAAGTTTTCATCAAGATTCTTTTCTAAGGAGCTCAAGCATTCTTCATCGTGCAATATGGAGTGCAATTCTTTAACCGTTCCATTCGAGGTGGTATTATGTCATTCTTGATAATTTGAGTTCATGTTTCATGATTCGCATATTTTTAAGAATGAGATATTTTTAAATCCATCAATCTCGTCATTGGAGCTATCTTGGACTTTATATTTTTCACCTAAAGCCTTCCCTAAGGTTTGTTGCTATAATTGTGCACATATATATGATCCAAGCTCTTCATATATCCTTCCGGTGATAAGTTTCTCATCTCCTTGTTCATTCCAATCCAATTCTTTTTCCGTGAGTGGCAGGTTGTCACCTCAATTCGAGATGTATTCCATAAGACCATATCAAACTTATCCTTTTCGTTGTTGGTTTTGCAACAACTCCGTTCTAGCATTTGTTGTAACCGTGCTCTCTCAAGATATTGTTTTCCCTTCGTTCCGGAGGCATTGTGATGTTGCTCTCTTCAAACAATCTTCTTGTTTTGTCTAAGATCATGTTCTTTTCATGATTGTCCATTTAACCGGAGCGTCGTGCCCTCTTTTCAAGTTCTATCACCTTATCAAGTTCTTATTCAATTATTTTTCTTTTCAGTTGGAGTGATGTCCAAATTATATCATTATTAATGTTTTTCTATCTTGTTTTAACCGGAGTGGTTTCAATATTTATCTTGCCCTTCAACTTCAAGGTTTTTTCGCAATGTTCTTTGTTCCTCTTTTCTAAAGGAGTTTTTTGACCTTGACACCTTCATTGTATTCTGTCTCGAATTTGTTCAACCTCGCAAGGTTCTTGGTTTCACTCGTTTGTCAAAGAAGCAACTCAGTTTTAGCGCTTCTCTTTCTCTTCCGTTTTTCCCTCCGGTGCCATTCTAGATCTCGGGACGAGATCCTCTCATAGTGGTGGAGTGTTGTAACGCCCCGAGACCGATGTGCCAGGTGTCCTCCACTTATTTGCTGTTGTTGGCTTGTCATTCGCTTGCGTGTTGCATCTTGCCATGTCATCATGTGCATTGCATCATCATGTTTTCAAAACTTGCATTAGCCGGGTTCTCCCAGTTCCGTCCGTTGCCCGTTCTGAGCCCAGACACACTTGCACGCGCCCGCGGCATGTCCGAAATAGTATTTTATAAGTGGCCGGAAAATGTTCTCGGAATGGGATGAGAGTTGACGTGTGGTCTTATTATAGTGTAGATAGACCGCCTGTCAAGTTTCATCGCATTCGGAGTTCGTTTGACGCCCAAACGATTAACTATAGCGGCAGTATAGCCGGTCTAACGTCGGACGTTTTCGGTCTCCGGAAACAGTCGCCGGGTCTCTCTCTTCTCTTCTCTCAGCTCGAGACCGTCTACACAGCCCACTACTCACTGCCAGGCCCTACCTAACCTCTCTCGTCAGCCCGCGACCCTCCTCATGCGCGCCCAAAAGCTGTCCCGGACCCGACCCGAACAGTCGTCACCGTTGTGTCCGGATCATCCCCAAACATCTACAAAACGTCACCGTTTTCTTATTTGGGCCCCCTAACCTATTTATCCGGGACCGTCCGATTAAGATCGGAGGGACCAAATGCCCCTATCCGAAAATCCTTTTGCCTTATATATTAGACCAAACCCTAAAACCTAGGGATCTGTCACATCCATCTCCTCACCCACCGCCGCCACCCTCTCACTTGGGATCCTCCCAGACTTCCTCCTTCGTTTTCAGCACCACCCCAATCAGCAGCTTCCACTTGCCCCGATCCAAATCCACATCGTCTCCAACTCCGATCACAGCCTTGCCCCGCTTGCTGTTTCTCCTTCCCGTCTGCTTCCTCTGCATCGGGCCAACGCCTCGACGAGAACCTCGCCCGTGCCCCGTCTTCCTCTTCATCGCACGGATCCAGGAGGCTCCATGCCCAACAGCTCGCCTCTGCCCTATTCCTGGACGGACACGCCCTCCGGCCTCTCCTTTCTGCCGTTGAAGGTCCGCGCTGAGGCCTGCTACTCTGGCCGCCGAAGGAACTCCGCCTCCTCGCCATGAACCCCCTCACTCGATCCCGCGGCGTCTGTCACCTGCAGGAACCAGGGGCGCTGCCTCCTTCAGTTCGTCAAGCTGCCAGGCAAGTTCGCGCCCCGGCCCCGGTCTGGACCGGATCTCCTCTACTCCGTTGCCCCACCTGCCGGATCCGCCCCTTCCCCGCCGTCCGCCGGCGTCCTGCTTCTCTGGAGCCGCAGCGCCGTCCCCTGCTTCACAAACAAGACGAGCGCCTCGTCCCGCTCCTTCGTTGACCGCACTCGGTCTCGCCTGGGCCACCCCTCCCGCGCCTCCAAGGCCCAGCCTGCCTCCCCACGCCAGGCCCAGTCGCGCCAGGTATCTCCTTCAACCGGGCCAAGCCCATGGGTGAGGCCTCCCCAGCGCCTCCTTTTTTTTATTGTTGTTTGGGCTAGATAGATTCGGCCTGAGACACATTTTTTTTCGCTGAACGTTTTTTTCCTATTAATCCAAAGACTGTAGTTTTACAGAAAAACCCTCAGCATTGTTGCATTTAATAACTAATTAACTGTGCATCAGAATTAAACAAACTTAATATGGAACTTGCTTAGAATTCTTTCTAGTTTCATAATATATCACTTTCATCCATGTTTAAAATGTTTAAAATGTTGTTTGATTAATTTTTTGCTCTATGCCATGCTAAAATGTTTTAATTCATAACTAAATAACCGTAACTCGGATTTTAATAAACTTTATATGTAATTGGGGTAGAATTTTGCCTAGTTTGTCATGGTGACATTGTTTTGCATGCCTAACAACTCTAAAATATGGTTTACGGCAGAACAGGACCTAACCTAATATATGCACATGAGGAGTTTCCGGAATTGTTGTTCGTTGTTTCCGGCCTCATTTAAACTTGCCTAGATTAGATAGTTTCATCATGTTTCACCTCTTGCCATGCTAACAACATTTAATATTGTTGGGTACATAAATGGGATCAAACTAAATAACTTATCGTGGTGTTTCGTCAATATGCAACTCGTTGCATATTGAGCTCCATTTAATTTGTAGGATTGCTTGTGCACTTTGCCATGTCATGCTTCATTAAACCGGACATGCATCATACTTGATTGCGCATCATGCCATGATTATGTGGTGGTTTTTTACTATGTTGTTTGCTCTTTTCCGGTGTTGCTTCTTCGGGTTGGTTCCGATAACGTTGTGTTTGTGAGGATCCATTCGACTACGTCCGTTTGTCTTCTTCATGGACTCGTTCTTCTTCCTTGCGGGATTTCAGGCAAGATGATCATACCCTCGAAATCACTTCTATCTTTGCTTGCTTAGTTGCTCGCTCTTTTGCTATGCCTATGCTGCGATACCTACCACTTGCTTGTCATGCCTCCCATATTGTTGAACCAAGCCTCTAACCCACCTTGTCCTAGCAAACCGTTGTTTGGCTATGTTACCGCTTTGCTCAGCCCCTCTAATAGCGTTGTTAGTTGCAGGTGAAGATTGAAGTTTGTTCCTCGTTGGAACATGGAGATGTTGTTCCTTGTTGGAACATGTTTATTTGTTGGGATATCACAATATATCTTATTTAATTAATGCATCTATATACTTCGTAAAGGGTGGAAGGCTCGGCCTTATGCCTGGTGTTTTGTTCCACTCTTGCCACCCTAGTTTCCGTCATATCGGTGTTATGTTCCCGGATTTTGCGTTCCTTACGCGGTTGGGCTATTATGGGAACCCCTTGATAGTTCGTCTTAAGTAAAGCTCTTCCAGCAATGCCCAACATTGGTTTTACCATGTGCCACCTAGCCTTTTCTTTCCCTTGGGTTCTGCAGACTCAAGGGTCATCATTATTTTACCCCCCCCCCCCGGGCCAGTGCTCCTTTGAGTGTTGGTCCACCTGTCAGCTACCGGTGGCCACCAGGGGCAACTCTGGGCTGGCCTACCCGTACCTAGGACAATCTGAGTGTGCCCTGAGAAAGAGATATGTGCAGCTCCTATCAGGATTTGTCAGCACATTCGGGAGGTGTTGCTGGTTTAGTTTTACCCTGTCGAAATGTCTTGTTGTACCGGGATACCGAGTCTGATCGGAATGTCTCGGGTGGAGGTCTATTCCTCCGTTGACCGTGAGAGCTTGTCATGGGCTAAGTTGGGACTTCCCTGCAAGGATTTGAACTTTCGAAAGCCGTGCCCGCGGTTATGGGCAGATGGGAATTTTTTAACGTCCGGTTGTAGAAAACCTAAAGTTGACCTTAATTAAAATAAATCAACTGCATGTGTAACCGTGATGGTCTCTTTCCGGCGGAGTCCGGGAAGTGAACACGGTTGTTGGAGTTATGCTTGACGTAGGTAGTCCAGGATCACTTCTTGATCATACTTTTATCGACCGTGCTTTGCGTTCTCTTCTCGCTCTCATTTGCGTATGATAGCCACCATATATGCTAGTCGCTTGCTGCAGCTCCACCTCATACTTTTACCTTACCCATAAGCTTAAATAGTCTTGATCGCGAGGGTGCGAGATTGCTGAGTCCCTGTGGCTCACAGATACTTCCGAAAACCAGCTTGCAGGTGCCGATGAGTCCGTGCAGATGTCGCAACCAAGCTCAGGAGGAGCTCGTTGAAGATCTTGTCCTTTTTGTTGTTCCGTTCTAGTTGATCAGTAGTGGAGCCCAGTTGGGGTCGATCGGGGACCTTTGTCGCATTTGGGGTTATTCTTTTGTTTTGGTTCCGTAGTCGGACCTTGATTGTATCTGGATGATGTAATGCTTTATTCATGTAATTGTGTGAAGTAGCGATTGTAAGCCAACTATGTATCTTTTTCCCCTATTGTATTAGATGGGTTGTGTGAAGATTACCTCACTTGCGACATATGCCTTCAATGCGATTATGCCTCTAAGTCGTGCCTCGACACGTGGGAGATATAGTCACATCGAGGGTGTTACAGAGTTGGAGTTATTTCCGACTGGTTCTTTGGGCTACATGAGTGCCTTGTTTTGGGTCAATCGTCACGGATGACGTCATCAACCTCTTTCAGTCGCCTTGATCCATTCCAGGCCTTTCGTCGAGTGAATTTCTTTACTTGTGACATCCCGAGTGTCGGCGCGAGCGGGATCTTCTGTTTTGACAAGTTGTTCTGCGGCCCGCGGATGTCACGGGATTCGGATTTCGAGAAGCGCGCGGGACGGGAGCGGCCACAGTAATCGGAAGTGATAAAGCGGAACCTCCTCGATTTCCGCGCCACCTTTTTCGCCACGTACTGCGTGCGCGTCTGCTGTGGGATTTTACTGGATAGCCTGGGCCTACCAGTCAGCCACTCGGGAGCGGCCTCTTATAAGTCGCCGGCTTGGGGTTTCCAAACAGTGCGCTTTCTTCCTCCTCTCTCCCTTCGCAAGTTCCTCCGCCACCTCCGCTCTCACCCTAGCGCCGCAGGCCCGTGCAAGACTTGCCGGCGAGGATGGCGAAGGACAAGACATCCGCTCTGGAGCGCGCGAAGAAGGCGGCGGCGCAGGGGAAAGGGAAGAGGTCTGCTCGGGGCGGATCCTCCTCAAGGTCTGCTCTGCCCCGAGGCTGGATCCAGGGAGATTGGATGCCGTCGGTGATCCGGCAAGAAGATCTCGACGACATGGTCGAGGGGGGAGTCATTCCCCACAATGTTGCACGTCTCCCGGGGAGAGAGATCGAACCTCAACCCCGCGACGGTGGGTGCGTGCTCCTAGCCACCCATATCAACCGCGGGTTTTCTCTGCCGCCCCATCCTTTTTTCCGGAGCTTCCTGAACTTCTTCGAAGTGCAGCTCCACCACTTCACTCCCAACTCCATCGTATACCTTGCTGCTTTCATTTCCATGTGTGAGGGTTTCTTGGGTTGCCGCCCCCATTGGGGACTCTTCAAGCACATCTTTACCTGCCGTTCTCAATCGGTCAAGAAGGCCAAGTCGAGTGACGAAAGGACGCAGGTGATCCAGCTGTGCGGGGGCCTGGCGATCCAGACGAGGGGGAAGAGTTGTTTTCCATCTATCACTTTCCCGGAGTCGGTCTGTGGTTGGCAGGCGACCTGGTTTTACTGTCAAGACCAGGCGACCCCAGGACAGTCGACTAGTCTTCCCCCTTTCTCTCTCGACCGAGCTGAAAAACCTGCTTCTATGAAAGTGACGCCAGAAGAAAAGGCCCAAGTCAAAGTGCTGGCTGGTCGAGTGGTTGAGCTTGTCCGTGAGGGCGTGACTGGTATGGACTTGCTGGAGGTCTTCCTCCGGAGGCGCATCCAACCGCTCCAGGCTCGTGACCACCCGATGTGGCTGTACTCGGGTCTCGAGGACACCACTCGGATCCACTCGGAGGAGGTCACTGATGAGATGCTGGAGGGGTGGCTGTCGAGCATCATGGGGAACAAAGACAACCCCCGAGGAGCCAGGAGGGTAATTCCACTCGACAACTCGTATGACGTGGACCAGGTATGTCTTTATGCTCCCGACTGAGATCTTGTTTTCTTCATTGGTCTTCTTTGAGTTGGTCAATTGACTTCTGTCTTGTCTATTGTTTTCCAGGCGACTATCGAGATGTACTCGATGCCCAACGGGGCACAGGAGCCAACTAAGGAAGGGGAGGCGAGCGGAGGTGAGAGTGGAGACGATCAAGGCGAGTGGGAGTCCGATGGTGAAGGAGAGGGAGGCGACGATGTCGACTCCAGCGAAGAGGAGGAGGAGGAGGTTGAACCCCCCCCCCCCCCCCCGCCCAGAGAGGCGATCCAAACTCACATACGATCCAGCGCGGGAACGTGGCAAGGCGACTGCTCCTGTTGGGCAGTTGTCTCA
The DNA here is from genome assembly GCF_018294505.1 of Triticum aestivum. Taxonomy (NCBI): domain Eukaryota; kingdom Viridiplantae; phylum Streptophyta; class Magnoliopsida; order Poales; family Poaceae; genus Triticum; species Triticum aestivum. The sequence goes on along the minus strand of NC_057794.1, from coordinate 1,897,747 downwards.
ACGCCCTCGGACCTCTTCTCCTCCGCCGACTGGGAAGGCTCCCAAGCACCCACGCGCGACGCCGTGCAAGCCGCCCAAGGCTCTGCCCAAGATGAAGATGGTTGTCCCTACCATTTCTGGGTAATAACAAAACTTGCTTTCCTTTGTCGACCGTGGACAAATCCTTGGTCGATTCGTTGAGCCAACTGACTGACTTTCGAGACTTGCAGTGCTGCTACTTCTGAGGTTTCCGCCAAGGATGACGACCAAGAGATGGAGGATGCTGTTACCTCCAACCCTGGTACGATTACTGATGTTCTGCCTTGAGTCGACTGGACACTTGTTGTAACTCTGGTCGAATTTTTTCCTGTAGCTCCTTCTCATGTTATCAACCTTCCGGATGACGACGACGATGAGCCGCTGAGAGTGAGAAGGACCTGGGGAGCGTCGGCTGGCGAGACCCCACAACCCACTCCGGCGCCTGAGGCCGTAGCTCGAGACGGTGTTGAAACCACTCGGGCTTCTGTGACTTTCACTGTTCCTCTGACGAGTGTGCGGCCCTCGACATCGACTGCGGATCCGCCTTTGCTTTTTGCCGCGTACCCCGTCCCTGAGGACCAAGCAGCTGCCGCAAAAGAGGCCATACGCCAGGCGGGGATCATGATGGAACAAGTGAAAGTGGCTCGGGAGTCTAGCCAAGCGGCTTATGACGCAAGTTCGGCTCTTCAGAGTAACGTCCAGGTCAGTCGACTCAACACTTGGTCTGTTACGATATGCTGTTTGAAGAATCTCTTTTCCGAAGATCTTTATATCTATACACCCACTGGGTGTGTCTGCCAATTCTTGGGCGAGTGGGGGCACGCTAAGTGCACCCACTGGGTGTAGTCCCCGAGACTACGGTGGACTGCTGGCAGTCGACTGTAGTCTTTATATTGTGTTGCTGTAGCTGTATTTCTTCACTCTGTCTGGTCAGGCCATGTCAAATGGAACTGTATCCAGTCGACTGCGGGCAGTCGACTTTTCTCTTCTTCTTTTTTTACAGTGGGGGCACGCTGAGTGCACCCACTGGGTGTAGTCCCCGAGACTACTGTCGAATGTTTTTGATTCGGCTGTAGTCTTAGAAATGCCATCATTGTCTCTTAGTTACTCGGAAGCAACTTATCTTGGATGTCTGTCCACTGATCTTTCTTTTTGCAGAAATCCTGCGAACTTGTAGCTCGCTATACTGAGCTGGAGAATCAACAGATCTAGCTCAACCTTAACTTGAAGCTTGCCCAAGAGAATTTGAAGAAGGCGCAAGAAGAAGCAAAAGGTATGGCTGGTGAGGTTCTCCATTCTTGACGAGTGATTTTTCTTGTCTGTCCATTCTTGATGTCGATTTCACTCGACGTGCCGTAGATAAACTAGAAGAAGCTCTGAAGAAGAAGGATCAAGATCTTGCAGAAGCACAGAAGGAGGTCTTGACCAAAACGAGACTTGCTGAGGAGAAACTGGCTTCGGTCACAACTCTTGAGCAGGAGAACTCGAGACTGAAAACTGCTCTCGAGGTAGCAAATCAAGAGGTCAGTCGACTGAAGAACGACAACGTGGCTCTGCACGACAAGGCAGGTGAGCTGGCGGGGAAGAGGAACGATCTGGAGACTTATCTCAGTGGACTCGCCAAGAAGCTGTTCGTCATGCTCGAAGGTAATTACTCTGCTCCGACTATCTTGCAGTTACCAAACCCGTGTAGAGCCACTGTCTGATTCTTGAATCGTGTTTGCAGAATTCTGCCAGAACTTCGAAGAGGAAACCAGTCGAGTGGAGCCAGTCTTGGACCCCGCCAATTCTCTCGTGAAGGATGAGGCTGCTATGAACGTGCTCCGACTGGAGTCTCGTATTACCAGTGTTGTTGACTACCTTGCTCGACTGAAGGTTGCGATGTCGCGGATCGACACATCACTCTGGCCTGGGACAACGCTTCAGAATGACCTCGAGTCTCTGATGGCTCGACTGAATGAAGCCCCGGGTCGAGTGGCGGAATGGAAGAAGTCTTCTGCTAGATGTGGTGCTGATGTCGCTCTGTCTCTGGTCCGCGTCCATTGCAAGGAGGCGCGAGAAGAAAAGCTGGCCGCCATCCAAGTTGCCAATACCAGGAAGCACAGCTTTCAAGAATTCATGGAGACTTTCATCGCTGCTGCCACTCGTATTGTGGACGGGATCGACTTGGACGAGTTCGTCGCCCCTTCCAGTCCTCCGCCTGAGGAATGAAAAAAACTTTTATGCTTCACTTTAAATTTGCCTCGGAATGCCGAGTGGATTTGTAACCGTTAAACTTTGCCGAGCCGAGGGCTCGAGTACTTTGATCTGAGGTCTGGGACCTTTTAGGCTTTATCTGAACTTGATTTCTCGTTGAATATCTTCATGGTTTGATTCGTCGAGTGGAACTCGATCTTCACTCGGAATAACCTTGTATTTGTGGCGCAACTCCGAAGGAGAAGGTAGCAGTCGACTTGTGCCCCGTCGTCCTTGCGGGTTGGGTTGTGTCCTGTACTTAGGCGAGCACTGGGCTGCAGCTAAGTCCCCGAGTGGGAGGTTTGCTCTCACTCGATAGGGTTTTTAAACACTTAGGCGAGCGCTGGGGCTGCAGCTAAGCCTCCGAGTGGGAGATTTGCTCTCCACTCGGTAGGATTTTTGAGCACTTAGGCGAGCACTGGGCTGCAGCTAAGCCCCCGAGTGGGAGGTTTGCTCTCACTCGGTAGGATTTTTAAACACTTAGGCGAGCGCGGGGCTGCAGCTAAGCCCCCGAGTGGGAGGTTTGCTCTCCACTCGGTAGGATTTTTCAAACTTAGGCGAGTGTCTGACTGCAGCTAAGTCTCTAAGTGGGAGAACTTAGGCGAGTACTAGAATGCAACTAAGCCCCCGAGTGGGAGGACTGCTCTCCACTCGGTAGGATTTTTCAAACTTAGGATTTTTAAACACTTAGGCGAGCGCGGGGCTGTAGCTAAGCCCCCGAGTGGGAGGTTTGCTCTCCACTCGGTAGGATTTTTCAAACTTAGGCGAGTGTCTGACTGCAGCTAAGTCTCTAAGTGGGAGAACTTAGGGGAGTACTGGACTGCAGCTAAGCCCCCGAGTGGGAGGATTGCTCTCCATTCGGTAGGATTTTTCAAACTTAGGCGAGTGCCTGACTGCAGCTAAGTCTCTAAGTGAGAGAACTTAGGCGAGTACTGGACTGCAGCTAAGCCCCCGAGTGGGAGGATTGCTCTCCACTCGGTAGGATTTTTTCAAACTTAGGCGAGTGCCTGACTGCAGCTAAGTCTCTAAGTGGGAGAACTTAGGCGAGTACTAGACTGCAGCTAAGCCCCCGAGTGGGAGGATTGCTCTCCACTCGGTAGGATTTTTTCAAACTTAGGCGAGTGCCTGACTGCAGCTAAGTCTTTAAGTGGGAGAACTTAGGAGAGTACTGGACTGCAGCTAAGCCCCCGAGTGGGAGGATTGCTCTCCACTCGGTGGGATTTTTCAAACTTAGGTGAAACGGATTCGCAGCTAAGTCACCCACTGGGGGATTTCGTATGCAAACAAGAGTGACAGGAATTGTTGGAACACTCTTGTCTTTGATAAAAATGAACTACAGAAATTTTTTCTTATTACATCTCGTCCGAGGGAGAACTCAAGTGTAAAAGGGGCGGAGCAGTTCCGCATTCCAAGCTCGTGGCTCGTCGATCTGGCGATCAACATTGTAGAGGTGATACGCTCCATTGTGGAGGACTCTGGTGACGATGAAGGGGCCTTCCCAAGTAGGAGCAAGCTTGTGTGGTTTCTGTTGATCCACTCGGAGGACCAAATCTCCTTCTTGGAAGGCTCGACTCTTCACATTCCTGGCGTGGAATCGACGCAAGTCTTGCTGATAGATGGTCGATCTGATCATGGCCATCTCCCTCTCTTCTTCTAGGAGGTCGACTGTGTCTTGCCGGGCTTGTTCTGCTTCATCTTCGGTATAGAGTTTCACTCGAGGTGCGTTGTGAAGAAGATCACTCGGCAGAACTGCCTTGGCTCCATAAACCAGAAAGAATGGAGTTCTTCCAGTCGACCGGTTCGGGGTGGTCCTCAATCCCCAAAGAACTGACGGAAGCTCGTCGACCCAAGCACCTGCCACATGCTTGAGATCACGCATCAGTCGAGGCTTTAGTCCTTTGAGAATCAGACCATTTGCTCTCTCGGCTTGGCCATTCGACTGGGGATGGGCGACCGATGCATAGTCGACTCGCGTGCCTTGAGAGGCGCAAAAAGCTCTGAACTTGTCCGAATCAAAGTTTGACCCATTGTCAGTGATGATGCTATGCGGGACTCCATATCTGAATGTTAGCCCTCTGACGAAACTGATAGCAGTGCAAGCATCAAGATTCTTGATGGGCTTATCTTCAATCCATTTGGTAAACTTGTCGACTGCTACAAGCACATGAGTGAAACCGCTCCTGCCTGTTCTCAGTGGACCAACCATGTCCAGTCCCCAGACAGCAAAGGGCCAGACGAGTGGAATGGTCTTCAGGGCTGATGCAGGCTTGTGTGACATGTTGGAGTAGAACTGGCACCCTCCACACTTGTCGACTATCTCTTTTGCCATCTCATTTGCTCTTGGCCAGTAAAATCCCGCTCGGTATGCTTTAGCCACAATGGTCCGAGAGGACGCATGGTGACCACAGGTCCCCGACTGGATATCATCAAGGATTATCTGACCCTCTTCTGGTGTTATGCACTTCTGACCGATTCCAGTCGCGCTTTCTCTATATAACTGTCCCTTTATGACTGTGAAGGCCTTGGATCGGCGGATGATCTGTCGAGCCTCTTCCTCGTCCTCCGGGAGTTCTTTCCTTAGGATATACGCGATGTACGGTATCGTCCAGTCGGGAGTGATTGTCAAGACTTCCATAATTAGGTCGACCACAGCGGGAATTTTGACTTCAGTCGAATCTGTGGCACTTTTTGATTGCGGGGCTTCTTCTGTAAAAGGATCCTCCTGGACCGACGGCGAGCGGATGTGCTCCAAAAACACATTGCTGGGAATGGCTTCTCTCTTGGAGCCTATTTTTGCCAGGTCATCAGCTGCTTGATTTTTCAGTCGGGGGATGTGATGAAGCTCTAACCCCTCGAATTTCTTTTCTAGCTTTCTTACTGCATTGTAGTAGCCAGTCATAGATGGGCTTCTGACATCCCACTCCTTCATCACCTGATTAACCACCAAATCTGAGTCGCCATAGACCATGAGGCGCCGTACACCGAGTGAAATGGCCATGCGCAACCCATACAAAAGTGCTTCATATTCTGCTTCATTATTGGAGGAATCGAAGTGAATCTGGAGAACATATCTGAGCTTATCTCCTCGGGGGGAGACCAATACTACCCCAGCACCGGAACCATTCAACATCTTAGATCCATCGAAGAACATGGTCCAGTGCTCCGAGTGGACTTGAGTCGGAAGCTGCTGCTCAATCCACTCGGCGACGAAATCTGCAATTGCTTGGGACTTGATAGCCTTCTTTGCTTCAAACTTGATATCTAAGGGAAGGAGTTCAATCGCCCACTTCGCCACTCGACCAGTTGCATCTCTGTTGTGCAAAATCTCTGACAGTGGAGCGTCGCTGACGACTGTAATGGAATGGTCAGAGAAGTAGTGTGCAACCTTCTTCGTGGTCATGTAAATCCCATATACAAGCTTCTGGTAATGGGGATATCTTTGCTTCGAAGGAGTCAAAACTTCGGACACATAGTATACTGGGCGCTGAACTCTGAAGGCCTTTCCTTCTTCTTCCCGCTCGACCGTAAGTACTGTACTGACAACTTGTCCCGTGGCCGCAATGTACAGCAGCAGAGGCTCTTTACTGATTGGCGCAGCGAGCACCGGCTGGGTGGAGAGCAGAGCTTTGAGGTCTGCAAACGCTGCATCAGCTTCTGCAGTCCACTCGAACTTGTCAGACTTCTTCATCAGTCAGTAAAGAGGCAACACCTTTTCACCGAGACGAGAAATGAATCGACTTAGAGCGGCCAAGCAACCTGTAAGCTTCTGGACATCGTGCACACGCACAGGGCGCTTCATCCGGAGTATGGTGCCAACTTTCTCGGGATTGGCGTCGATTCCTTGTTCGGAAACGAGAAAACCGAGTAACTTTCCACCCGGAACTCCGAATGTGCACTTTGATGGATTAAGCTTGATATCATACCTCCTGAGGTTGGCAAAGGTTTCAGCAAGGTCAAGTCTGCAGGTCGGAACCTTTCCGTGACTTGACCACAATATCATCCATGTATGCTTCCACGTTCCGACTGATCTGAGTGAGCAAACACTTCTGAATCATCCTCATGAACGTGGCTCTAGCGTTCTTGAGGCTGAAGGGCATGGTGACGTAACAGAAGCACCCGAATGGAGTGATGAAAGCTATTTTGATCTCATCGGGTCCATACAGACGGATCTGATGGTACCCGGAATAGGCGTCTAGAAAAGACAATCGCTCACACCCCGCGGTCGAGTCGACTATTTGGTCGATGCGAGGGAGAGGAAAATGATCTTTCGGGCAGGCCCGATTGATATGTTTAAAGTCGATGCACATGCGAAGAGGCTTGTCCTTCTTGGGGACCATGACAACATTGGCGAGCCACTCGGAGTGGTAAATCTCTCGGATGAACTCCGCCGCTAAGAGCCGAGCCACCTCCTCGCCAATAGCTTTTCTCTTCTGGACGGCGGACCGCCGAAGATGTTCTTTCACAGGCTTGAACTTTGGGTCGACTCGTAGACGGTGCTCAGCCAGCCCCTTGGGAATTCCAGGCATGTCAGAAGGCTTCCATGCGAAGATGTCCCAGTTCTCACGGAGGAACTGGATGAGCGCTTCTTCCTATTTGGAGTCGAGCGTCATTGGGATGTGAGTCAGAGCAGCATTGGGGTTGGTTGGGTGAATGTGAGCTGGTTTAGTTTCACCGGACGACTGAAAAGCTGACTCTGAAGCAGGCTTCTTGGCTCGCAGCAATTCACTCGGATCAGCAGTCTTCTGGTACTCTTGTAGCTCGACCACAGCCATCTGGGCATCAGCAATCTTTGAGCCTTTCTGAAAACACTCCTCTGCTTTCTTCCGATTGCCTGTAACAGTGATCACACCTTTGGGACCTAGCATCTTCAATTTGAGATACACATAACATGGTCGAGCCATGAAGCGTGCATAAGCTGGCCTGCCCAAAATGGCATGATAAGCACTTTGGAAGTCCACAACCTCGAATGTCAACTTTTCCTTGCGGAAATTCTTTGAATCACCGAAAACCACATCAAGAGCAATTTGGCCAAGCGATTCGGCCTTCTTCCCGGGAATGACCCCGTGGAAGCTCATGTTGCTGGTACTGAGCCGGGACATCGGAATGCCCATCCCTTTCAATGTTTCAGCATACAGTATGTTCAGGCCACTGCCACCATCCATCAGGACTTTGGTCAGTCGAGTGCCTTCGACAACTGGGTCGACCACCAAAGCTTGCCTCCCAGGGGTGGCAATGTGTGTAGGGTGATCAGACTGGTCGAATGTGATGGCAGTCTGAGACCACTTCAGATAACTGGGTGTTGCCGGAGCAACCATGTTCACCTCACGGTTAATGACTTTCAGTCGACTTTTGCTTTTGACATCAGCAAAAATCATCAGGGTGGAATTGACTTGGGGGTATCCATCGTCACTATCATCCTTGTCCTCAACTCTGTCCGGCTCTTTTTCCTTATCTTTGGGCTGCTTGCCCTGAAACTGCTGGATCAGGAGCCGGCACTGTTGAGTGGTATGCTTTGGGTAAATAAAATTACCCTCTTCATCTTTCTTGGTGTGGATGTGACATGGCAGGTCCAAAACATCATTTCCATCTTGGTCCTTGACTTTCTTGGGCTTCCAGGGCCCCTTGGGTATTCCCTTGAAATTTCCCTGGGTTACGGCCAGGGCCTCCTCAGGGGCGGCTGGCTCGGCCTTCCGCTTCTGTTTCCGACTGGAGTTTCCTCCGGCTTCTTGGGCGACTGCCTTGTGCTTGCCACTCCGGAGTCGATCTTCGTCTTCACCATTAGCGTACTTGGTGGCAATCTCAATCATCCAATTCAGAGACATCTCTCTAGTTCGACCGAACTTCAGATTTAATTCCCTGTACTTAACGCCTTCTTTAAAGGCAAAAACTGCTAGGTGGTCTGGCACGTTCTCAACTGTGTGATGCAATGTAATCCACCTCTGGATGTAATCCCTCAGAGTTTCATTCGGTTTCTGCATGCAAGACCGCAACTTCGAAAGGCCTGCAGGTCGCTTGCATGTTCCCTCAAAGGTTGTGACGAACACTCGGGAGAGGTCCTCCCAAGTGTAGATGCTGCTGGGTGCCAACTGATTTAGCCACGCTCTGGCTGAGCCCTCTAACATGAGAGGCAAATGCTTCATGGCCACCTCATCATTGCCACCGCCAATCTGTACAGCCACTCGGTAATCTTCGAGCCAAGTGTCAGGCTTAGATTCACCGGTGAACTTGCTGACTCCAGTCGCCAGCCTGAAGTTGGGAGGAATCATTGCGGCTCTGATGGCTCGACTGAAACACTCTAGCCCCGAAGCATGTACTCTGCTACCGGCGGGCGCATCTCTGTTGTGGCCTTCTCGATGAGCTCTGTTCCTGTCAACCAAACCTTGAACGAGGATGGATCTCGCATCAAAGCCTGGGTCCCTGGGGTCCACTAGAATCCTCTGCCCAACACTATGGGGGCACCTGTCATCTCGACGTCGAGGCGCATATGACCCACTCCTCGGGGGAGGGGTTGGCACTCGACGTCGATCATCGCGATCGGATCGGTGATCATACTGCTCATTTCTTCTGTATTGATCGTGCCGGTCTCCACGTCCCTCACGCCTCGGGGGCGATCTCGAGCTGTGAGCCGACTGGACCGTGTCCGTTGCCATGGATCGACTGTGGATCCTATTCCGCGACTGAGAAATAGCGGAATTCTGGTTTCCCGCCGCCCGGAGCAACACTCTGATCTACAACAAGCCCCTGCCAGCCTCCGACTGGGAGGGCTGAATTGATTCTGCTACACGGGCCACAGCGGCAAAATTCTGAACTAGGGTTCGATATACCTACGGCGGCAGGAAGAGCTGACGTCAACTGGACTCGGGAGCTTGCTGTCGTCGACTGTACTCGGGAGCTCGTTGACGCGCTTGCTCATCGAGTATTCGCTGTAGATTCTCCAGTCGAGTGCGCTCGGCCAGGTTAGCCAAGCGCGCATCCTCCAAGGCCCGGGCCTCGGGGGTTTCTCCGACAATAGGAGTGTGGAGTGCGTCCATGTTCCGGCGGCGAAGCTCCTCTCGCTGCAATGACGTAAGAGGTTCGGGGAGATACTCATCGTGGGGATGCGACGGGTCGCCCCCGCCCGCGCCTCCATCAGCGCGAGGGAAACCGGGAGGACTGCGTGTTCCATCAACCGCCAGAACCTCAGCCGCTGGGTCGCTGCTGTCGCACTCGGATGCGGTCTCCGCGGAGCCAGTCGACGGTTCGAACATGCCGCAGAGGGATTCGTCGGGCTCGATTGCCGCGACTTGCGGGGCTGCCGACTGGCGGGCCACGGCATGCCTCACCCACCGCTAGAGTCTCGACCGACCGAAGCGCTTGCGTCGGTGGGAGACAGGGCGGGGAGACGACACAGGGGCCGACTGATGCTGGGTCGACGGCTGCCGCAGGAGGACGCCACGAATGCACGCGCGGAAGTGCGTCGCTCCGCGAACGGGGAGCGCGTCGATGTCGAGAGGCGCCTCCTGAAGCCAAGCGGAGTCGTCGGCGATGAACGTGAGCGCGCGGAGACGGATCTCGCGGCCCTCCACCAAAACTCCGCAAGAAACCATGATCAAAGGGATCGGAAAAATCGCAACTTCTCCAATTAGGCGCTAAGATTCCAGCCCCACGGTGGGCGCCAACTGTCGTGGTTCTAACTCTGACAGTGATGTAGGGGTGTGTGTATGGAGAGGCTAGATCTCAGCTATTGGGAAGTTGTAAACACACGAGGATTACGAGTTCAGGCCCTTCTCAGAGGAAGTAACAGCCCTACGTCTCGGTGCCCGGAGGCGGTCGATTGGATTATGTGTGTATGAATAACAGGGGTGCGAACCCTTCATACTGAGGAGGGGGATGGCTTATATAGAGTTCGTCAGTCCTCTCCTGCCCTCAGTAATGCAGGGTTTAAGGTACATTTAAGGTTGGGCATTACTGGTAACACCCCTAATAAAGTGCTATAATGACCATAAGGATTACTTAATAGCCGACCGTTTGCCTACGGAGTGACTTTAGGTCTCCTGGCAGTCGAGTGGTTGGCTTCATGGTCGAGTGATAGCTTCATGGTCGAGTGTCTTGAACCCGTTGAGTGGGACGCCTTCAAGTCGATTGAAAGGTGACTTGTTCTAGGGATGTCCTAGGGTAGGGCTCTTTTGGACAGGTCCGTGCCCCTACCCTAGGTATATAGCTTCATCAGGCCTCACCTACGTCCATATAACAAGCGTAAGCTAGAGTTTCGGTCTAAGAAGTGTGTTTTTCTCGGGTATAGTTCCCTTCACAAAGGGTACAAGTGCCTACATGTGAAGGAAATATGCCCTAGAGGCAATAATAAAGTTATTATTTATTTCCTTATATCATGATAAATGTTTATTATTCATGCTAGAATTGTATTAACCGGAAACATAATACATGTGTGAATACATAGACAAACAGAGTGTCACTAGTATGCCTCTACTTGACTAGCTCGTTAATCAAAGATGGTTATGTTTCCTAACCATGGACAAAGAGTTGTTATTTGATTAACGGGATCACATCATCAGTTGAATGATCTGATTGACATGACCCATTCCATTAGCTTAGCACCCGATCGTTTAGTATGTTGCTATTGCTTTCTTCATGACTTATACATGTTCCTATGACTATGAGCTTATGCAACTCCCATTTGCCGGAGGAACACTTTGTGTGCTACCAAACGTAACAACGTAACTGGGTGATTATAAAGGAGCTCTACAGGTGTCTCCAAAGGTAAATGTTGGGTTGGCGTATTTCGAGATTAGGATTTGTCACTCCGAATGTCGGAGAGGTATCTCTGGGCCCTCTCGGTAATGCACATCACTTAAGCCTTGCAAGCATTGCAACTAATGAGTTAGTTGAGGGATGATGTATTACGGAACGAGTAAAGAGACTTGCCGGTAACGAGATTGAACTAGGTATTGGATACCGACCATCGAATCTCAGGCAAGTAACATACCGATGACAAAGGGAACAACGTATGTTGTTATGCGGTCTGACCGATAAAGATCTTCGTAGAATATGTAGGAGCCAATATGGACATCCAGGTCCCGCTATTGGTTATTGACCAGAGACGTGTCTCGGTCATGTCTACATTGTTCTCGAACCGTAGGGTCCGCACGCTTAAGGTTTCGATGACAGTTATATTATGAGTTTATGAGTTTTGATGTACCAAAGGAGTTCGGAGTCCCGGATGAGATCGGGGACATGACGAGGAGTCTCGAAATGGTCAATACATAAAGATCGATATATTGGACGACTATATTCGGACATCGGAAAGGTTCCGAGTGATTCGGGTATTTTTCGGAGTACCGGGGAGTTACGGGAATACGGAGGGAAGAAGTATTGGGCCTTATTGGGCCATACGGGAAAGAGAGAGGGGGTGCCTAGGGCAGGCCGCGCCACCCCCCCCCCCCAAGGCCTAGTCCGAATTGGACTACGGGGAGGGGCCGCGCCCCCTCCTTCCTTCCCTTCTCCCTTCCCCTTCCTTGTCTCCTACTCCTACTACATGGAAGGACTCCTAGTTGGACTAGGAAAGGGGGAATCCTACTCCCGGTGAGAGTAGGACTCCCCTAGGGCGCGCCATAGAGAGGGCCGGCCCTCCCCTCCTCCACTCCTTTATATACGGGGGCAGGGGGCACCCCATAGACACACAAGTTGATCTTCGTGATCGTTCCTTAGCCGTGTGCGGTGCCCCCCTCCACCATATTCCACCTCGGTCATATTGTAGCAATGCTTAGGCGAAGCCCTGCGACGGTTGAACATCAAGATTGTCACCACACCGTCGTGCTGACGGAACTCCTCCCCGAAGCTTTGCTGGATCGGAGCCCGGGGAGCGTCATCGAGCTGATCGTGTGCCAAGAACTCGGAGGTACCGGAGTAACGGTGCTTGGATCGGTTGGACCGGGAAGACGTACGACTACTTCCTCTATGTTGCATCAACGCTTCCGCTTCGGTCTACGAGGGTACGTATACAACACTCTCCCATCTCGTTGCTATGCATCACCATGATCTTGCGTGTGCGTAGGAAATTTTTTGAAATAACTACGTTCCCCAATAGTGGCATCCGAGCCTAGGTTTTTATGGTTTGATGTTATATGCACGAGTAGAACACAAGTGAGTTGTGGGCGATATAAGTCATACTGCTTACCAGCATGTCATACTTTGGTTCGGCGGTATTGTTGGATGAAGCGGCCCGGACCGACATTACGCGTATGCTTACGCGAGACTGGTTCTACCACCGTGCTTTGCACACAGGTGGCTGGCGGGTGTCAGTTTCTCCAACTTTAGTTGAACCGAGTGTGGCTACGCCCGGTCCTTGCGAAGGTTAAAATAGCACCAACTTGACAAACTATCATTGTGATTTTGATGCGTAGGTAAGATTGGTTCTTGCTTAAGCCCGTAGCAGCCACGTAAAACTTGCAACAACAAAGTAGAGGACGTCTAACTTGTTTTTGCAGGGCATGTTGTGATGTGATATGGTCAAAACGTGATGAGATATAAATTGTTGTATGAGATGATCATGTTTTGTTGAAGTTATCGGCAACTGGCAAAAACCTTATGGTTGTCTCTTTATTGCAGAAGATGCAAGCGCCAAATAATTGCTTTACTTTATCGCTATGCGATAGCAATAGTTGCAAGAGCAATAGTTGGCAAGACGACCATGTGACGACATATTGATATAGATCAAGATGATGGAGATCATGGTGTCATGCCGGTGACGATGGAAATCATGACGATGCTTTGGAGATGGAGATCAAAGGCACAAGATGATGATGGCCATATCATGTCACATATTTTGATTGCATATGATGTTTATCTTTTATACATCTTATTTTGCTTAGTTTGACGGTAGCATTTTAAGATGATCTCTCACTAATTATCAAGAAGTGTTCTCCCTGAGTATGCACCGTTGCGAAAGTTCTTCGTGCTGAGACACCACGTGATGATCGGGTGTGATAGGCTCTACGTTCAAATACAACGGGTGCAAAACAGTTGCACATGCGGAATACTCAGGTTATACTTGACGAGCCAAGCATATACAGATATGGCCTCGGAACACGGAGACCGAAAGGTCGAGCGTGAATCATATAGTAGATATGATCAACATAGTGATGTTCACCAATGAAACTACTCCATCTCACGTGATGATCGGACATGGTTTAGTTGATTTGGATCACGTGATCACTTAGAGGATTAGAGGGATGTCTATCTAAGTGGGAGTTCTTAAGTAATATGATTAAATTGAACTTAAATTTATCATGAGCTTAGTCCTGGTAGTATTTTGCAAATCATGTTGTAGATCAATAGCTCGCGTTGTTGCTTCCCTGTGTTTATTTTGATATGCTCCTAGAGAAAATTGTGTTGAAAAATGTTAGTAGCAATGATGCGGATTGGATCCGTGATCTGAGGTTTATCCTCATTGCTGCACAGAAGAATTATGTCCTTGATGCACCGCTAGGTGACAGACCTATTGCAGGAGCAGATGCAGACGTTATGAACGTTTGGCTAGCTCAATATGATGACTACTTGATAGTTTAGTGCACCATGCTTAACGGCTTAGAATCGGGACTTCAAAGACGTTTTGAACATCATGGACCATATGAGATGTTCCAGGAGTTAAAGTTAATATTTCAAGCAAATACCCGAGTTGAGAGATATGAAGTCTCCAACAAGTTCTATAGCTAAAAGATGGAGGAGAATCTCTCAAGCAGTGAGCATGTGCTCAGATTATCTGGGTACTACAATCGCTTGAATCAAGTGGGAGTTAATCTTCCAGATAAAATAGTGATTGACAGAATTCTCTAGTCACCATCACCAAGTTAGTAGAACTTCGTGATGAACTATAATACGCAAGGGATAACGGAAACGATTCCCAAGCTCTTCGTAATGCTGAAATTGACGAAGGTAGAAATCGAAAAAAACATCAAGTGTTGATGGTAGACAAGACCACTAGTTTCAAGAAAATGGCAGAGCGAAGAAGGGGAACTTCAAGAAGAATAGCAAGCAAGTTGCTGCTCAAGTGAAGAAGCCCAAGTCTGGTCCTAAGCCTGAGACTAAGTGCTTCTACTGCAAAGGGACTGGTCACTGGAAGCGGAACTACCCCAAGCATTTGGCGGATAAGAAGGATGGCAAAGTGAACAAAAGTATATTTGATATACATGCTATTGATGTGTACTTTACTAGTGTTTATAGCAACCCCTCAGTATTTGATACTGGATCAGTTGCTAAGAGTAGTAACTCGAAACAGGAGTTGCAGAATAAATAGAGACTAGTTAAAGGTGAAGTGATGATGTGTGTTGGAAGTAGTTCCAAGATTGATATGATCATCATCGCACACTCCCCTATACTTTCAGGATTAGTGCTGAACCTAAATAAGTGTTATTTGGTTTTTGCGTTGAGCATGAATATGATTTGATCATGTTTATTGCAATACGGTTATTCATTAAAGTCAGAGAATAATTGTTGTTCTGTTTACATGAATAAAACCTTCGATGGTCATACACCCAATGAAACAAGTTCTTTGGATCTTGATCGTAGTGATACACATATTCATAATATTGAAACCAAAAGATGCAAAGTTAATAATGATAGTGCAACTTATTTTTGGCACTGCCGTTTAAGTCATATTGGTGTAAAGCGCATGAAGAAACTCCATGCTGATGGGCTTTTGGAATCACTTGATTATGAATCACTTGATGCTTGCGAACCATGCCTTATGGGCAAGATGACTAAAACGCCATTCTCCGGAACAATGAAGCAAGCAACAGATTTGTTGGAAATCATACATACTAATGTATGTGGTCCGATGAATATTATGGCTTGCAGCAGGTATCATTATTTTCTGGCCTTCACAGATGATTTGAGAAGATATGGGGATATCTACTTGATGAAACATAAGTCTGAAACATTTGAACAGTTCAAAGAATTTTAGAGTGAAGTGGAAAATCATCGTGACAAGAAAATGAAAGTTTCTACGATATGATCGCAGAGGTAAAATATTTGAGTTACGAGTTTGGCCTTCAATTAAAACAATGTGAAATAGTTTCACTACTCACGCCACCTGGAACATCATAGTGTAATGGTGTGTCCGAACGTCATAACCGTACTTTATTAGATATAGTGCGATCTATGATGTCTCTTACCGATCTACCACTATCGTTTTGGGGTTATGCATTAGAGACAGCTGCATTCACGTTAAATAGGGCACCATCTAAATCCGTTGAGACGACACCGTGTGAACTATGGTTTGGCAAGAAACCTAAGCTGTCGTGTCTTAAAGTTTGGAGTTGCGATGCTTATGTGAAAAAGTTTCATCTCGATAAGCTCAAACTCAAATCGGAGAAATATGTCTTCATAGGATACCCAAAGGAGACAGTTGGGTACACCTTCTATCACAGATCCGAAGGCAAGACATTCGTTGCTAAGAATGGATCCTTTCTAGAGAAGGAGTTTCTCTCGAAAGAAGTGAGTGGGAGGAAAGTAGAAAACTTGATAAGGTTATTGTACCTTCTCCCTTATTGGAAAATAGTTCATCACAGAAATCTGTTCCTGTGACTACTACACCAATTAGTGAGGAAGCTAATGATGATGATCATGTAACTTCAGATCAAGTTACTACCGAATCTCGTAGGCAAACCAGAGTGAGATCCGCACCAGTGTGGTACGGTAATCCTATTCTGGAGGTCATGTTACTTGACCATGACGAATCTATGAACTATGAGGAAGCGATGATGAGCCTAGATTCTGATAAATGGCTTGAGGCCATGAAATCTGAGATAGGATCCATGTATGAGAACAAAGTGTGGACGTTGGTGGACTTGCCCGAGGATCGGCAAGCCATTGATAATAAATGGATCTTCAAGAGGAAGACGGACACGGATAGTAGTGTTACTATCTACAAAGCTAGAATTGTCGCAAAAGGTTTTCGACAAGTTCAAGGTGTTGACTACGATGAGAGTTTCTCACTCGTATCTATGCTTAAGTCTGCCCGAATCATGTTAGCAATTGCCGCATTTTATGAAATCTGGCAAATGGATAAACAAAAATGCATTCCTTAATGGATTTATTAAAGAAGAGTTGTATGTGATGCAACAAGATGGTTTTGTCAATCCTAAAGGTGCTAACAAAATATGCAAGCTCCAGTGATCCATTTATGGACTGGTGCAAGCATCTCGGAGTTGGAATATACGCTTTGATAAGTTGATCAAAGCATATAGTTTTATACAGACTTGCGGTGAAGCCTGTATTTACAAGAAAGTGAGTGGGAGCACTACAAAATTTCTGATAAGTATATGTGAATGACATATTGTTGATTGGAAATAATGTAGAATTATTCTGCAAAGCATAAAGGAGTGTTTGAAAGGAGTTTTTCAAAGAAAGACCTCGTTGAAGCTGCTTACATATTGAGTATCAAGATCTATAGAGATAGATCAAGACGCTTGATAAGTTTTTTCAATGAGTACATACCTTGACAAGATTTTGAAGTAGTTCAAAATGGAACAGTCAAAGAAAAAGTTTCTTGCCTGTGTTACAAGGTGTGAAGTTGAGTAAGACTCAAAGCCCGACCACGGCAGAAGATAGAAAGAGAATGAAAGTCATTCCCTATGCCTCAGTCATAGGTTCTATAAAGTATGCCATGCTGTGTACCAGATCTATTGTATACCATACACTGTGTTAAGAGAGGGAGTACAATAGTGATCTAGGAGTAGATCAATGGACAGCGGTCAAAATTATCCTTACTGGAATAAGGATATGTTTCTCGATTACGGAGGTGACAAAAGGTTCGTCGTAAAGGGTTACGTCGATGCAAGTTTTGACACTGATCCAGATGACTCTAAGTCTCAGTCTGGATACATATTGAAAGTGGGAGCAATTAGCTAGAGTAGCTCCATGCAGAGCATTGTTGACATAGAAATTTGCAAAATACATGCGGATCTGAATGTGGCAGATCCGTTGACTAAACTTCTCTCACAAGCAAAATATGATCACTTTTTGGGTATTAATCACATAGCGATGTGAACTAGATTATTGAATCTAGTAAACCCTTTGGGTGTTAGTCACATGGAGATGTGAACCAATCACATAAAGATGTGAACTATTGATGTTAAATCACATGGCGATGTGATCTAGATTACTGACTCTAGTGCAAGTGGGAGACTAAAGGAAATATGCCCTAGAGGCAATAATAAAGTTATTATTTATTTCCTTATATCATGATAAATGTTTATTATTCATGCTAGAATTGTATTAACCGGAAACATAATACATGTGTGAATACATAGACAAACAGAGTGTCACTAGTATGCCTCTACTTGACTAGCTCGTTAATCAAAGATGGTTATGTTTCCTAACCATGGACAAAGAGTTGGTATTTGATTAACGGGATCACATCATTAGTTGAATGATCTGATTGACATGACCCATTCCATTAGCTTAGCACCCGATCGTTTAGTATGTTGCTATTGCTTTCTTCATGACTTATACATGTTCCTATGACTATGAGATTATGCAACTCCCGTTTGCCGGAGGAACACTTTGTGTGCTACCAAACGTCACAACGTAACTGGGTGATTATAAAGGAGCTCTACAGGTGTCTCCAAAGGTAAATGTTGGGTTGGCATATTTCGAGATTAGGATTTGTCACTCCGAATGTCGGAGAGGTATCTCTGGGCCCTCTCGGTAATTCACATCACTTAAGCCTTGCAAGCATTGCAACTAATGAGTTAGTTGCGGGATGATGTATTATGGAACGAGTAAAGAGACTTGCCGGTAACGAGATTGAACTAGGTATTGGATACCGACGATCGAATCTCAAGCAAGTAACATACCGATGACAAAGGGAACAACGTATGTTGTTATGCGGTCTGACCGATGAAGATCTTCATAGAATATGTAGGAGCCAATATGGGCATCCAGGTCCCGCTATTGGTTATTGACTGGAGACGTGTCTCGATCATGTCTACATTGTTCTCGAACCGTAGGGTCCGCACGCTTAAGGTTTCGATGACAGTTATATTATGAGTTTATGAGTTTTGATGTACCGAAGGAGTTCGGAGTCCCGGATGAGATCGGGGACATGACGAGGAGTCTCGAAATGGTCGAGACGTAAAGATCGATATATTGGACGACTATATTCGGACATCGGAAAGGTTCCGAGTGATTCGGGTATTTTTCGGAGTACCGGGTAGTTACGGGAGTACGGAGGGGAGAAGTATTGGGCCTTATTGGGCCATACAGGAAAGAGAGAGGGGCTGCCTAGGGCAGGCCACGCGCCCCCCAAGGCCTAGTCCGAATTGGACTAGGGGGAGGGGCCGCGCCCCCTCCTTCCTTCCCTTCTCCCTTCCCCTTCCTTGTCTCCTACTCCTACTACATGGAAGGACTCCTAGTTGGACTAGGAAAGGGGGAATCCTACTCCTGGTGGGAGTAGGACTCCCCTAGGGTGCGCCATAGAGAGGGCCGGCCCTCCCCTCCTCCACTCCTTTATATACGGGGGCAGGGGGCACCCCATAGACACATAAGTTGATCTTCGTGATCGTTCCTTAGCCGTGTGCGGTGCCCGCCTCCACCATATTCCACCTCGGTCATATTGTAGCAGTGCTTAGGCGAAGCCCTGCGACGGTTGAACATCAAGATCGTCACCACGCCGTCGTGCTGACGGAACTCCTCCCCGAAGCTTTGCTGGATCGGAGCCCGGGGAGCATCATCAAGCTGAACGTGTGCCAAGAACTCGGAGGTACCGGAGTAACGGTGCTTGGATCGGTTGGACCGGGAAGACGTACGACTACTTCCTCTACGTTGTATCAACGCTTCCGCTTCGGTCTACGAGGGTACATAGACAACACTCTCCCATCTCGTTGCTATGCATCATCATGATCTTGCGTGTGCGTAGGAATTTTTTTGAAATTACTACGTTCCTCAACAACATGTTCCTACAAATCGCGTCTACATCTCTTGTGATGTTGTGTTTGATGAAAATGTGTTTCCTTTTCATGCACTTTCGACTAACTCTACCATTCCCACACCACCAGTGCCCATGTCTATACCTTCGCCTAATCAATTTGTGGATGTTGCATATGCCCCTGCGTTGCTTCCTAATCATGCTGCAGGTATTGGACGCGCCGCTCGGCTTGAGCTCCTTGATGAAAAGGCCGATCAGGACGTGCATGCGCCATGCATGTTGGGTGGCACCTGCGAACCCGCCACCGCCTCGCCCATGGAAGCTGCCACGCGGGAGACGACCTGGCCCGGCTCGACACTGGCGTCGCCCAACTCGACGCCTGCCTCGCCCGGTCTGGTGCCGGCATCGCCCGACCTGCCGGTCCCATCGCCTGGGCCGGCTGTTGCCTCGACTGGCCCAGGGGCGCAGTTGCCTGCCTTGGCCAACCCCATCTCGGCCTCCAGTGAGCCGGTCAACCCTGTCTCGGCCTCCCGTGGGCTGGACTCGCCTGGCTCAACGTCGCCAGTTTCTGTGGCGCCGGCCTCGTCACTGTCACATGTTGCATCGGTGTTGCCAGCGCAGCCTGCTGTCAACCTTCGTCCTCGCACACGAAGCCAATCCATTTTCGTCCGAAGGAACGCAAGGATGGGAATGTTGCCTGGCTTGCTACGTGCATGGCTCATACTGCTGTCGATCCCACTGCAGAGCCTCGTCACTTTCAGGCTGCATTGAGTATTCTTCACTGGCGTGCTGCAATGGAACAGGAGTTTCAGGCTCTACAAAAGAATGACACTTGGCAACTTGTTCCTTCAGTGTCTGGAGTCAATGTCATTGATTCCAAGTGGGTTTTTAAAGTCAAGAGACATGCTGATGGTTCTATCGAATGCTACAAGGCACGACTAGTCGCCAAGGGTTTCAAACAGAGGTATGGTCTTGATTATGAAGACATGTTCAGTCCGGTCATCAAGCTTACTACCATTCGTTTGTTGTTGTCTCTTGCTGTTACTCGCGGATGGTTTCTTCGTCAGCTCGATGTGCAGAACGCCTTCCTACATGGAATTCTGGAGGAGGAGGTTTATATGCGTCAGCCGCCTGGTTTTGTTGATCCTACCCGTCCTCATCATCTTTTTCGTCTAGTTAAGGCGTTGTATCGACTCAAACAGGCTCCTCGTGCGTGGCATGCTCACCTTGGATTTGTCCTTCGGGCTCTTGGGTTTACTCCCTCCACTGCTGACACGTCACTATTTCTTCTACAGCGTCTTGAGGTTACGATGTATCTCTTGGTTTATGTTGATGACATCATTCTTATCAGTTCCTCCGATGCTGCTGCTGATCGTCTTGTGACTGCACCCAGTGGTGACTTTGTTGTCAAGGATTTAGGTGTTCTGCATTTTTTTCCTTGGTCTGGAGGTTTCACGGTCTTCAGCTGGGTTGACTCTTACTCAGAAGAAGTACGCCTTGGACTTGTTGCGGCGTGCTGGAATGCTCAATTGCAAACATGCTATCACTCCGATGTCTGCCACTGATCGGTTCTCTGCTCTTGATGGAGACTCTCTCTCGTCTGATGATGCTACTGAGTATCGCAGTCTTGTTGGTGGTCTGCAATACCTTATTATTACTAGGCCTGATATCTCCTATGCAGTCAACTGTGTGTGTCAATTCCTGCATGCACCCAGGACATCTCATTGGTCAGCTGTGAAGCGTATTTTGCGTTATGTCTGTCTTACTGCCTCCTATGGTTTTCTTCTTCAGCCTGCACCGTCGTATGAGCTCTTAGCTTTTTCAGATGCAGATTTGGCTGGTAGTCCTGATGACAGGCGATCCACGGAGGGTTATGCGGTATTCCTGGGTTCTAACTTGATCGCCTGGAATGTTCGCAAGCAAGCAACAGTGTCTCCCAGTAATACTGAAGCTGAGTACAAAGCAGTTGCTGATGCGACTGCTGAGATCATATGGGTACAGTCTTTATTGAGAGAGTTGAGAGTCCCTCAAGCTCGGCCTCCAGTTCTGTGGTGTGTCAACATCGGTGCTACATATCTTTCATCTAATCTGGTGTTTCATGCTCGGACAAAGCATATTGAGGTTGACTGTCATTTTGTTCGGGAACGTGTTGCACAGAAGCTACTTTGTATCAAGTTCATCTCGTTAAAGGATCAACTTGTTGATATCTTCACGAAGCCTCTTCCACAACCACAATTTGTAGGCTGTAGGCGCAATCTTAACTTGCTTTGTACTTCAGGCCATAGTTAAGATTGAGGCAGGTGTTAGACAGTATATACGTAGCCTCTGTACATATATTGTAACATTATATTGTACCTCTTGGTACCTTTATATAATGAGATAGTCACACCCCGTTTAGGGTGTCGAGCAGTTTCCTAAATCACATACAGGACCAACACCGACAACAGAGCATGCCGCCGCAAACTATCACCTTGCCGGAGAGAGCCCAGCCTAGACCCATCTCCCTCAGAGCCGACATGGCCGGAGCTGGAGCACGAAACGCAAATCATAGTCGGCGACAAAGAGAAAGCACTTTGATAGTAGGAGATAGATATGCACACCACGATGACAGCGCCCTCATGAAGGTAATGTCGTCTGTGGACGTCGTCGTTATTAGCTCCGGTGAAAGACTGGAATCAAAGCTTTCACTCCGCGTTGATGTCCACTCCCCTCCCGAAATAATCTAACCACAAAGTCATCAACCAGGTTCTGCCAACCGCGGCTGACGACGATAGCACACCGAGCCCGCTGGCCCGCACAAGGCCAGCGACAACTAGTTCTGGATTGCCCAATTCTAGCTAGCCAGAATCTGCAAGGACACAACCGAAGCAGATCGAGCGCACCAGCTCCCTCCTGTCGTCTGCGGCAGGCCGCCATTACAAGAAGGCCACTGCTAGGCGCCGGCGCACCGGCCGAATTTTCGGCCGGTCGGACCCCAGCCGTAGGATTAGGCCACCTCCTGCCGTTGATTTCTCCTGTTATCCTCACGCATCTAATTCACATCTCGTCCGCGTAGACCAGCAGCTTGCATCCATGGCAGACTCCGCGCTCTCCATCGCCTGCGCTCGTCCTTCGCTGCTCGCGCTTGCCGACCAACAACGCCGCCGGTGCTCGTTGCCCCGGTTGCCGGCCATCTGCTCTCGTCCCAAAACAGGTCTCCTTCATTTGCCAGCAGTCATGTTGTGTCCGATGCAACACGGAGATGTTGCCGTCCCAAGAATATTGCAGGCGTCGTAGTGTCACCGGCGTGGTCATGGCAACCTCCGCTTCCGGTTGTAGCATCCCGAGCTGCTCGTGGTAGCAACTCCGGTGGAGTCGTGTGGCCGTCTGATGACCGTGCTGGTTCCAGCAAAAATAATGCCGGATGTAGCAAAAACTCCCCCTAGATGCAGCTCCGTCGCATGTCACCGCTTGTTGTAGCATTTGTCGCCGCATTTGTTGTCACAAAACACGCTGCTGCTTGAAGCTTTTTTGCTTGCTGGTTCCAACCTTTTCCGGCGCGTGGTCACCGTGGTCACCGCCCGTCATAACAAAAAATTCTACACGTTGTAGCACTTTGGATCAGCGGTCGTAGCATATTTTGGTGCCGGTTGTAGCACCGCCAAATCGCTGGGTTGCCGGCTGACGGGGCCACACCTTAGCCCCAATGTAGCACTTGGTTTGCCGGTTCTAGCACACCATGAAGGTGGTTCCAGCATCTCTGGTCACGGATGCAACACCGCGCCAGGCCGGTCCTAGCACCGTAGCCGGCCGGTTCCAGCAAAAAACGATGCTGGTAGCAGCACCGCAGGACGCCCGTTCCAGCAAATCCTATTGCTGGTTGCAGCACTGCATCAAAGTGGTTATCCCTGCCCACCGGTGCTTCAGGTCCAGCAATAGCGGTGCGCGCGAAACACGGGCTGCAGCTCCTCCGGTCCTCACGTTGCAGCTTTTTGACATCTCACCGCGGCGGCGCGCACAACGACGATGTTCTTCGCTGGGGGGAGTGCCCCTCGTACAATAGCTGGCTCTAGCTATGGCGTCTAACAGAGAAAAGAGAAGCGAGAGCATCAGCCATGGCGGGGAGGTGGAGAGAGAAAAGGGGACAAGATATGTGGACAGGATGTGTGGACAACAGCTCACGACAGAGGATAAGAAGAAAAGGTGGGGGCGGTGCACAGGACCCACTCGGATGACGTGGTCTTGTTTTGTGATCGCGATGCGTGATATTAGCGAGTGGACCGGCTGAAACTTCCGCCGGTCGACCGGGTGTAAACGTTTACCTTACAAGAAGCGAGCTGTTCCGCATCCATCACCTTGGGTAAGGATGTTGCACCATTGGACATGATCTGCGTCGCTGGACCTACACCAGTGGGGAAGACCACCACGAGAGGAGCAGCATGGGAGAGAGTCCCACCGGAGCAGCACGAGAGGAGCCGTAGTAGGGCTTCGCTACACTTATTCGAACAGTACTACTACTTTTTTCGGGTAAAATGGTACGAGGTTTTTTAACATGCTCCCTCTTAATTACTTTTTTTTTCAAATGACAGGTAAGAGTATTAAATAGATCTGAATTGTTGATTGCATTAAGTAGTGGGTTTGAATAACTCTTACATTCTTACCTCTCATGTGAAAAGAGAGGGTAAGAAGAAGCATGTGAAAATTTCTCAAATAGTACTACTTAACCAAAGACTTTGGAGTGTCTCAACCAATGGATGAAAAAACAGAACTTCCTCACAAGTTCACAACCATGTACAGAGTTGTAACTATTTAATGGTGCAATTTCTTAGAAGATGCCAATAGTTGTTCGGAATTGTATTGCCTGGTCAGCCTGATCGACCACACTAACGCCCCTTACCTTTTCATAAATTTTGAAAAGAGGACTTGTCTGTTAGGTTCCTATACAAGAAGAGCAATTTTAACATGCTCTCTCTTAGGCCTTGTACAACGCTAGGTGCTTAAGGAGATACTTAGAAAATAAATCGGGTTTTTCTGAAGCACCAGTGTCTATTTCTATAGGAAAGATGCCTAGCTATGCATCTATACAGATAAGCATCGATGCTTAGAGAAAGTTCGGTTTATTTCTCTAGGCACCTCCCCTAAGCACCTTACATTGTACAAGGCCTTACCTCCTCTTTTTACATCGTACACATCATACAGCCATAATTGAGAGAAGACTATGTATGCCATGATATATGAATTACTCCTATTTTATAGAAGTAACTAAAATTAAGAGATTGTTATGGTAAAAAGAGGTCTGCAATTTGCGAATTACAGAAAGAGCAAACTTTTCGGTATACAAAGTGATGCAAGATGAGTCTGCATTTACTAGTTTGAAAGACTTCACTAGAAGTTATATTGTCCAATCATCCTATATCAGTAGTGCTTGTTGCAATAATATTATTTTCTTATGCTAAACAATTGTTCTATTGTTGGTTAATGAAGAATCATGCTCAACATAGGATGAATTAGCTAGCTACGGTCATATTCTGGATGTTCCTAAATTGTGCCAACATAGGAATGTTCAAAAAAAAACTTTTTGCCAATGAATCAGCCTGAGATCAACCTTATATTGTCCAATTGTGCAAATACATCACATAATTACTAAAGAACTAGAGTAGATCGATTATTGTGCCACGTAAAAAAATGGAACCCGAGACAACCAGCCAAACCAGTTGTGCCCCATGACAGATATGAAATTATACTGAACCAACTTAACTAAACACCTAGCGAGCACAGATGCCATACAGCACCCAACTTAACTAAACATACAGTAATAATATGAGCGTCAGGCCGGTGCAGGCTATTGTTCTTGACTCGTCCGATACTTAGTTTTGTCTCCGGTTGATGGCACTGTTTAAACAATGGCTGAAGGACCAAGACGAGTTGTAGTTTTTATTAAAGTGCAATTTCTGGGACGAGGCCTCAAGTTGTTCAAAATTGCATTGTCTAGCTAGCCTATTCAAAGTATTCATCAGCGAGGGACAATATGTGTTTTTTCTGGAGAAATTTCTTATGGGTGTGTTAGGTTCTCGTACTATACCTTTTTTTTTAGACAAACAACTTGTTCGGCCTGACCCACTTCATGCATGCAGGTCACAAACTCCCAAACTCCAATTTCGCACCATAAGCGCCGGTTACAAACCGGCGCATACGACTCCACAACGCGGTATATTAAAACGGGCCGGCCCATGTAGGTCCTTTTCTTCACTGGTTTTTTGCAACCTCCCCATGATTGTTTGATGGTTTTTCTGGGTGAGTTTCCTTCTGTTTTGTTTTAAGTTTTGTGAACTTTTTTTAAATCCACGAACTTCTTCTCAAATTCATGAACATATTTTAAATTATGAATTTTTTAAAATATTTGCTTTGGTTTTCAAATTCATGAACATTTTTTTACTTTCACAATTTTTAATAATTATGAAATTTCCAACTCTTGGACTTTTTTCATAATGTTGATCTTTTTTTTCCAAATTTCATTAACCATCTCGTAAAAATTGAACTTTTTTGTGAACCTTTTCCTTTTCTTAAAAAGTCAACGGGCAACTCTTTGTGGTCAAGGTTTTGCCCGAAGATCCACCAGCTAACTGATTTAAAATAAAACACAGTTGGATCAGCCCATATATAAAAGGCTGAGATATGTGCCAGCCCAGCTACCCCAGTTCGCTTTCCTGGTTCGAACGGTCGCTTGGTTCAACCTGTCATCCGGTTGACCAGTGATCCGTAACATCTTCAAAAAAAGGCTCAAACAAATTATAAAATAAAAAAACTGAAAGTACGTTCGCCTTTTCAAAAATAAAGTTCATCACATTGACAAAAGTTCACGGCGTACAAAAATGTTCATCAATTTGAAACCAAAGTTATGAAATTTGGAAACAAAATTGAGTTTCAAAAGCTCAAAATTTCGAAAAGAGATCATAAATTGAAAAAAGGTTCGTGAATTTTGGAAAATATTGAGAAAATTTAAAAAAGTTCACACATTAGAATAAAATACACGCATTTGCAAAACAAGTTCATGGATTTGTAAAAAAAATTACACATTTGAAAGAGTTCATGCAATTGAAATGTCTTCTTGAATTTTAAAATGTTCATGGATTTGGAAAAAAATTCACTAATTTGAAAAACTATTCATGGAATTGAAAAAAATACTTAGTGGCATGCAAAATAAATGTTCACCAATTTTGAAAAAAAATCACAGATTTAAAAGTTTCATGAATTTGAAAAACAAATCAATGAATTAGAGAAAAAAATGTCAAATTTGGAAAAGTTTGACATTTTTGTAGGGAACAGTAACAGAAAAAAAGAAAAGGGAAAAAACCTAATAAGAGAAAAAAAAGTGAAATTAGAAAGCAAAAGAAAAGAAAAAAGAAACATAGGCATAAAAAAAACACATAGAACAAAGAACAAAAAACCTAGAAAAAACTAGCTTCTCAAAACCTGCGTGCACGCTGCGAGCTTAGTGCGAACAAGATTAAAAACTAAGCAAGCCGAGCCTAGTATGAAGGGGGGGGGGGGGGGGGGGGGGGGAGGGGTGCTAGTTGGAGAAATGCACTCTGAGCAGCACTTAGGTTGCATAGTGAAACTTGGTTTAAAATTATTTTTTAAAACTCACCAACTTAATTGAGTGAAATTGAAGTCTTAAAGTGGGGAGGTGCTAGTAGGACTTGTCTGATTGCCCTTTAATTTGGTTCCTGCACATGTTTGAACCTTGTCATCCTTCAAAAGAAGATGCACGGGAAAATATATGGTACTAGTATGAAACAAGGGGGGAAAAGCGGACATGGAGTATTTGATCCTGAGCTCATATGCTCCCGGATGAACAGTAAAATAAAAAAAATAGTAAAAATAAAAAAAATCAGAATTTTTTTTTGTGATGAACATTGATAAATTTTCTAACTACGTGCAAAATTTCAGGTCGAAATGACATTCGTGGAAGTCTGGGCAAAAAAATAAAATCGATGCTCTAAAAACACTATTGTTGGAAGCATTTTGGAGCATCAATTTTGTTATTTTTGCCCAGACCTCCACGAATGTCGTTTCGGCCTGAAATTTTGCATGCAGTTAGAACATTCGTTAATGTTTATCACAAAAAAAATTCAGATTTTTTTGAATTTGTACTTTTTTTTTTATTTTACTGTTCATGTGGGAGCATATGAGCTCGGGATCAAAAGAGCACTTTCGGGGGAAAGCTAGCTAACAAAGCTTAATTCCAACACGGGGAAATCTGAAATTACTGTCTCATGTAATTTCCATTTCCAGAAACAGAAAAAGGAGGTGAGAAAGCATAATTACGGATACATTTTGATCAGATTGCATACATGAAGGTGACACGCAGAAAAGAAGATTTACAGGGATGGAATTCATGATCTCCTACGTCTGAGCAATTTCACGAGGAACGGCTATCTGTTTAGACGACAGAGAGGAGAGGGGTGGAACTTGCTGACCTTGATGAATTCCATCCCTCCTCGGTGGACGGTGGTTATCTGTGCAAACCTGAGCTTGGTGAATATCTCGCGGTCTTTACATCTGCACAGTTAGCTAGATACATGATCAAATACGTGATTGATGTAGCTCATACCATGCGTGTAATCAACAAGTATATGCTCGTTGGTACGTCGGCAAACTCCATCGTGCATGCATGCACACTCAGGATTAGCTGGTGCATGTGCGTACGTGTGTGTGCTTCACATCAAATAGAGTCTTGCATCACCTGTGCTTAAGAGAAATCATTCACATCTAAACTTACACTTCTGAAAATAGAAAGCACAAAAACACGTCAAACAGAGCTCGAGTTTAGATACTCCACGTTCACAAAGCATAGCTTAAACAACTTGATACAAGTTTCAAACAAAACAATAACATCATCACGGTGAACGGCAGGAGCGGCAACTCAGACTCTCCACTGTCTCCTTCTCCGGGACAACATGTCGTGAACTCTCCATCGGTGGTGATTCCAAATTGAGAGATTTTGAGTCGAGAAAGTGTGAAGAGATCAAGATTTTGAGTGGGGTGGTGTCCGACCATGCGGCGATGGTCGATGTCCTTTCAACCACTTTAATCCGATTCTCGGTGCAAGTGAGCATCGCGAGTTTGCACCCGGATAAAAAAAAGGCCCACGATAGGTGGACTTGACCATCTTAGGCAATATTTGATTGCTATTTTTCTTTCAAACCAGGAATTAATTCATTCCATTGTTCCAAAAGGCAACCATTAATTAGATAAGAAATTCGGAGCAGAAACAATATTGCCAACGAATGCGCCGGACCCTGACCCAAATCCATTGACGAATTAATCGGCAGCATTTAACCCTAATAAAGTGAAACCCAATATCACAGATAACTAATAAAAACAGCAAAGCCCATTTCTTTTTTCCTTTTGTCAAAAAAGGTTATGGCAATATTTGGCAGTAATTCATTTCATTGTTGGAAAAGGCAACCATTTAGTTATGAAATAAGAATAAAATCACAGCTAAAGAGGATAAAAAAAACAGTGGGGATGCGACGGACCCGGCCCGAACCCACGGATCGATCGCACTCGGAAGGAATGCCGGCGCCGGCGCAGGCTCCGTCTGCCGCCGCCGCCGGCGGCGCGGCGTGGCGCCACCTGCTCCTCCTCCTGACCGCCCTCCCGCTCGCGCTCGCCCTCCTCGCGTTCGCGCTCCAGTGGCGCGGCGGCGGCGTGGACGACGCCGGCTCCCGCTGGCCCGCTCGCCTGGCCGTGCCGGCCCCGTCGAGGCTGCAGTCCCTCCACTCCTCCGCCGCATCCTGCGTCGAGGTGCTCGCCGCCTCCGCCGCCCCCGCCTTCCCCTACCTCCGCGGCTGGTCCTTCCACTTCGACGCGCCGGACACCCACCACCCCAAGGTACCGCCTTTCCCAATCCCACCTCCGTCCTCTCGCCTCGCTGGCCGCCGGCCGATGTGTCTGGCCTGCTGATCTTTCGCCCTCCCGTCTGTCTGCCAGGTGTGCGTGCAGACGAGCACCTCCGCCGGCCTGGACCAGATCCTGCCGTGGCTCTTCTACCACAAGGTCGTCGGCGTCGCGCACTTTTTGCTCTTCGTCGAGGGAAAGGCCGCCAAGCCCAGCGTCGCCGGCGTCCTCGAGTCCATCCCCGTGCGCTCCTCGCCTGAGATTTCCAAGAAATCCAGTACCACCAATTTGTCTCTGCTTGTTTGTTCAGAGTCTGAATCTCTGTCTCTGTTCCTGTTTCAGGGGGTGAAGGTGGTGTACAGAACCAAGGAACTTGAGGAGCAGCAGGCCCGGAGGTCCGAAACAATCTTCGCCGCGCGCGTGCCTCGTTGGCCTATACACAAATTCATTTTGATACCCATTCTGATGATGCATATGTTTCACCTGCAGCCGCATCTGGGACGAAACCTGGCTATCAGGATTCTTCTACAAACCCTGCAACTACGAACTGTTTGTGAAACAATCGCTCAACATGGAAATGGCTATCGTAATGGCCCGGGTATGTATGTTTGTTTGTTTTCGGCTTATCACAAGCATTACTAGTATTCATTTAGTGCATTATATTTATCATAAACAACGAAAAAGCGTTCTTTCTTCATGGTAGGAATCTGGCATGGACTGGATAATGCATCTAGACACCGATGAGTTGCTATATCCCGGTGGAGCTTCCGAGTATTCCATCAGACGCCTGTTAGCCGACGTCCCCGAGGATGTTGACATGGTTATCTTTCCTAACTATGTAAGTATGCTGCTGCTCCTAATTATGCCTGCCAGACTTCTTATACATACAGTAGTAATTAACTTGCTTGTCTGCACTCTGCAGGAAAGCAGCGTCGAGCGTGATGATATAAAAGACCCATTCAGTGAGGTAAACCTTCTCTGTTTTTAAGAATATAATAATATCCACAAGCTCCGTTTGATATAATGTTGGCTGATGTGATATGAATTCTGTTTGTTCGGTTACATCTAAAGTCTGATACTGTGGTCTGATACTCTGATATTGTTGTTTACATTTGCTTGGAAATTTAGTTTTGTGCTGCCCTGTAATCTGGTCCAATTTCCATTTAGCCTAGTATCCTTGAATTAAGTTTTACCTGTTTTTCTTAGTGTAGACTGGCCACGGGCCTAGCTAATTTAGCAAATTATTCCAAAAGAAAAGAAAAGAGAAGCAAATGAAAAATAATCTTAGGCCTCCGATATGTGCAACAATTCAGTGCCAACAACAGATTATGCCTTTTGACATTCTTTGCTGTGTCTAGCCTTTTTTTTTCAATAAACTGTACTAGTATCTTGCCATTTTAGTATGAAAAAGATAATCTCATATACAACTAGTGATCAATCATAGTTGTTATGTGGATACTTCACCAAGTACCATGAGTTCCTTGCATGTTCCAAACACCTATCCCATCATTAGCTAATTTTTGTACATTGCAATATCTTACCAGGTGTCTATGTTCAAGAAGAATTATGATCATCTCCCCAAAGATACTTACTTTGGCATGTACAAGGAAGCAACAAGAGGCAATCCTAACTATTTCATTACTTATGGGAATGGAAAATCTGCTGCGCGAATTCAAGATCATCTCCGGCCAAATGGTGCACACAGATGGCATAACTACGCAAAGAGCCCAAAGTAAGGACTTTTGTCCATAGCATCCATTTTTTTCAGAACGTAACTGACAGTGAGATCAAGCCGAAATTGATTCTTATAATATTGTTGGCATGTAACTGACAGTGAGATCAAGCTGGAAGAGGCTGCAGTTCTGCACTATACATACACCAAATTTTCAGACTTAACATCTAGACGTGATCGCTGTGGATGCAAGCCTACAAAAGAAGATGTTAAAAGATGTTTCATGTTGGATTTTGACAGAGCAGTAAGTAAAGCTACTTGATTCTCTTGAAAGCTACTCCCTCCGTTCGGAATTACTTGTCTCGGATATGGATGTATCTAGAACTAAAATACGTCTAGATACATCCATTTCTGCGACAAGTAATTCCGAACGGAGGGAGTACTACCAGATTTTTGTTTGGTCGTTTTTTTTCCCATTGCACTAGTCCCTTTCCCCTCCAGGATCTTTTGCATTTTACATTCTTATACTAGTGGTTCTGCTTCCTCTTCCATGATTTAGGTTGCTACTGCTGCTGCTACCCTGAGTTCTGACTTGAGCATTTACTATGCAGGCTTTTATAATTGCATCAACTGCTAGTGAAGAGGATATGCTTCGCTGGTAATTTTCATGGTTCCCACAGCACCATAATTTTCTAGCTTGACTGAATACTTTCTGATTTCTAGCATGTACAATGAATAATATTCTGCTCGCAAATACATTGGTTTGGACATTTACCCAGTCTCCAGTTTTCCACTCTGACGCTAATATCTATCATGATCACAACCATATATGATGAAATTATATTTTGTACTGAATTTGGTGATACGAATTTTATATGGTGAATTTAGCATGAAAACAAGTCTGGAGAAGATAGGTAAACGACAGGAGCTTTTTATTTTCTTTTGGCCAGATAGGTCATGATATATTCGACCATGTTATCATAAATACAACTGATAACATGACCTATATCAGGATAACCCAAGAAATCAAATTGCCACGATTTGTTCTCCAGCACTCAGATGTCTAAAATGATTCCCTGTAGATTTAGAATACTAGCTGAACTCAATGAGTCCCTGTAACAGTTTTAGACATCGGAGACCTGGTATGCCTGTTGGCTGATTGCTCTTTTGTTAGGTACAACGAACGTGTCGTGTGGAACGATAAGCAGCTCAATCTGAAGCTTCTGCGAAAAGGAGTGTTAACTCGCATCTATGCCCCAATGGTATGCAGTAAATAACCATAGCCACACCATCAAAATGTCAGTCATATGTAATTACAGTAATATTCATACGCTTGACACTTGTGCCTTTTTCTATCAGGCGATCGTGCAAGGCCTGCGGGAGTATGGCGTCTTCACCTCTGTCATTGCAGCAGCCGTGGACAATGCTAAAGTTCGACTGAAGGAAAGCGTTGACAGAAACAGCACCGATCCTGACCATGAAGATGGACCTAGGACATTCGTCGCAGCTAACGCTCGGAAGATCTTGAACGTCGTCGAGCCCGCCCCTGCCTACAGGGATGGCGGCGGTGCATCCGCCGCTGTTCCCCCTTCGTCGCCCCCGGGTTTGGATGACGCACGAGGGGAGGGGCTGGCTAGGTGGTGACTTGGATCGGGATGAAGAATTCTTTCTGCCCATATAGGTTGGTCAGGTAGTGACAAGAAGATGATCGTGGATGGATGGGCAGTCTAGTGAGATTATTTTGGTGATCGAAGGACATAGTATGTTATATCGAGAATATATATATATGTATTCATAGTTGGTCAATACATAGAGTGATTTTGGGCAGGCCATACTTTTTTTCAGATGATGCTAGTATGTGCACCCATGCTTTTTTGTTGGAAAATGCTAGTGGAAAAAAGATGATGCTACATGCTTACAGAAATATAAGGTATACACAGAGGTGATGCGTGATGAATCCACGCTCCCTTTCTCGCGACGATCAAGCGTCTTCTCTTGCAAACGGGATGCTGATGAGATGATGTGAGCACTACCATATATTATTTGGTTTAGATTACATAGATAGATAAATAGATGGACCTCTACTATACCCTGGTGCACGACGCGCTTGGTGTTCATTGTTTTTCAGGAAGGGCATGTACTTGGATTATTTCTGACTGGTTGATTGCTAACTAGTACTCCCTCCGTCCGAAAATACTTGTCATCAAAATGAGTAAAAAGAGATGTATCTATAACTAAAATACGTCTAGATACATCCCCTTTTATCCATTTTGATGACAAGTATTTCCGGACGGAGGGAGTAGTATTTGCCAACTGTTGAAATATGAATGAAATCTATATCTAGGTAGGTTCATCGTACGTGCAAAGCTATTGAATCATCTAGCGATGCAAAACATGTACAAATTTCTTTTTCTACTACATGGCATTCATTCTTACTCCGAGGAAGAGGTATATACTTTTGTCCATATATAAAAGGAGTTTGATTCAGTTTTCGTGTAGTAGAAAACATGAACCAACGTGCACGACACTCAGGCAAATCTGTAGGCATCAAGATCAATAGGAATCCATATTTGTAAGAAGCAGCTCGAATCGACCCAGATTACCTCGAGAGAATTCGAGATCGAAGAATCACGATGCCTGCAATCTAGAGAATTTTTTTCCCCATTAATTAGCTTTCTGTACCTGCTTCCTAGTTGGCTCCTTGTTAGGGCAAGCAATGATGTTCTTTATCTGAATTTTGGCCGTGTATGGATTAGAGCGCCCCTAAGTTGATGTCAACAAACAAGGCAAACGTCCATGGTATGCTACGTATATTTATAGAAATATAAAGTAATATACATAGATGATTGATCAGTTAGCTCTCCCATCTTTTGCAACGAAGGGGATTTTTTTTATCATCAGGGGATTTATTACTTGAGAATGAGAGTGGTGTGCATACTTGAGAAAGAGCTCCCTCGATATTCTGAAACTCCACCTGAATAGGTTCTCCGGATACACCGCGTTATCAACCAAGTAATCCTTCATCATCTTCGCATGGCCATCTGTCCTATTACGCCAAATGTACCTATGGCCTTGCCGTGAACTAGATCTAGTTCTTCTTCTCCCTTCTTCTTCCTCCATTTTATCATGATCATGGCCATTTCAAAATCATCAACATCTTGATCCTCCTCCTCCGACTCCTCGAAGAACTCTTGAACAAATCAAGCTCATATATCAATATGCCATACTCGATTAGATTTTGGGGCATAAAAGGGAGAAAGGAGAAGGAAAGCAAAGCATAGCAAAATTAGTAAATTACCACGTGGTTCACTTTTCGAACATATTATGGATGAGGGAAAGTGTCGTGCAGTGGGTGCTCGACATGTGGGGCTGCAGTGGGAGAGGAAAGCCTTTGTTGGCTCTTCCGGGTGCGGCCGGACAGCTTGCTATTACTCGGCTCAACAAGTGTCGATGACGAGGACAACACTGACGAGGTAGAGAGGTGAGGCGTGGGGATGTGTTGGGAGAGGAAGTGAACCAACGGGACAACACCACTCCTCTAAGAGCTTGCAAAACTTACTCACATACATCAACGATGGCCGTCGGCGGTCATAGAGTCATGTCCTCCTATCCACCAGGATTGGAGGGGATTGCAGGTATGGGCGTCCCTACAGTTGTGGCGTTGACCTTAGCTCAGCGGCTGATGTCGGCCTTTTCCTGTTTGTGCACTGTGAAGAGGAGGGTGGATGTTCTTTCGCGGCTTGGATGACGGGGCGGTGGTCCTGGAAGGCGGTTCGTGTGGTTCACTCTCCAGCGGGCACCATGACGATGGTGGCGGTGGAGATACCTCCTCGTCGTGTGGGCGGCAAGAGGTAGAGCGGCAGGTGGCTCGGGCGGACTCCTTTGCAGTGGTGGCGCCCCAATCCGTGACTGGGGATCTAGAAACGTCACACTTCCCCTCAAGACCTCGTGGTGGCACGGGAGAGCTACCAAGAGTGAAAACCCTTGTCCGGTGTGGACTCGACAACAGCGACGCTTGGCGGCGTTTCCCCTCATGAGGGCCTTGTCATGGAGCTTAGGTGTACTAGGGTGTAGTGTGTTGGTGTTCTCAGGTCTTTCTGTGTTATCTTTCGGTAGCGTAATCATCAACGAGAGACCAAAAATCAGAGGAAGAAAAAGGTTAACATAATTTTTAATGTAATATTATTTTTACGGGGCGGTTCTCTGCGAGTTGTTTTTATTGTGCTGCCTATTTGTTTTCTGCTCCTACCGGTTGGGTTCCCGATAGACCAATCGATCTCGGAGTCAGAGCCCCTTTCTCAATCAGCCCGCTGTTCCTCTTCCTCTCTTCGCGCAGCAGAGCATGTAAGCACCAACTGCTCTCTCTCAATTTGGTGTCTAGTTGATTACAGATTCGAATTCAAATCCAAGGAGGAGGAAGGAAGAACAGAGGAACAACGCACACCAGCCACTCCTATCCTATCCAGCCGGCCGAAGCCTTTCGGTCCCCCCTCGTTACAAGTGTCATTTGCTTACTTATACACTTGTCTACTAGACCCATTCCGGCCCAAATGACCGAGCAGGCCGCTTCTGGACCCTCATGGGCCTGGCCTTGACGTTGCTTGCCGGTTCGCCCTGTAGCGGATCATGACTTGTCGTTGCCGTAGCAGCAGAGTCGCTGACAATCCCTCCTGGAACCGAAGCTGCTTGCCCCCAAGCCGGTGCCCGAGGAAAGTTTTGCTTCAGTGTCTCCTGGTCCTCCCAGGTAGCCATGGATTCAGGCGAACGGCTCCACTTGATCAAAACCTGAGCGATCAACTTGTTTCCCCGTTGGACCAAGCGGCGGTCAAGGATTCTTGCCGGAACCTGCAACAGTGCATCAGGAGAGGGCAGCATAGGGAGTACTTCTTGACCAGCTTTGATGTGCTTTTTGAGCAAGGAAACATGGAAGACCGGATGATCGCGGCAATTTTCAGGCAAAGCCAGTTTGTAAGCCACCGTGGCAACCTTCTCTGTAATTGGAAAGGGACCGAAGTACTTGAACGCCAACTTATGATTTGCCCGCGGAGCGATAGAAGATTGAATGTAGGGTTGCATTTTGAGAAAAACAGAGTCTCCCACCTCAAACGACCGTTCAGTATGATGTTTGTCAGCTTGCATTTTCATGCGTTGTTGGGCTCGCAGAGACTGTTGTTTAACTGATTCCATGATCACATGACGATCCTCTAACCACCGGTGAACACCAGAACTGGCAACCGTATCCGCAGGGGAAATACCAAAGTAGCGAGGTGCATGACCATATACCACTTCAAATGGAGAATGCCCTGTGGATGAGTGCCAATTGGAATTGTACCACAGCTCGC
This sequence comes from Triticum aestivum, assembly GCF_018294505.1. NCBI lineage: Eukaryota > Viridiplantae > Streptophyta > Magnoliopsida > Poales > Poaceae > Triticum > Triticum aestivum. The sequence continues at coordinate 1,861,674 of NC_057794.1, read as the reverse complement.
AAAGCGGGAGCCACTGCGACCAACGATGAGGATGAGCACTGATAAAACAGCGAAGATATCCCTCAACCTGCTGATTGACTTGTTCTGTTTGCCCGTCTGTTTGTGGATGCTGGCCTGAACTCATTCGGATTTTGATGCCTGTTCTATTGCAGAATTCCTTCCAAAAAGAGCTAGTGAAAATTCGGTCATGGTCCGATACCAGGGACACTAGCAATCCATGAAGGCGATAGACACGATCCAAGAAGGCCTCTGCTACTGTGCTTGCAGTGTACGGGTCTTTCGGAGCAATAAAATGACCATACTTGGACAATTTGTCGATGACCACCAAGATACAGTTGAATTGCCTAGATGGAGGTAACCCTTCAAAGAAATCCATCGTCATCATTTCCCATGGTTTGGAGGGTATTGACAGTGGCTGCAATAATCCAGGATATGGTACTCGCTCAGGTTTAGCCAGCCGGCAAATTTCACACTGTTGCAGAACAGATTTGATCATGTTTTTCATATTCTTCCAGCAAAAAAGTTGCGAAATTCTTCTGAATGTTACTGGAAAACCAGAGTGGCCCCCAGCTGAGCTAGCATGCAAGTTGACAATGATCTTGTGCTGCAACTGTTCGTCTGCACCAATCTAGATTCTCTTCTTATATCTCAACAGTCCATCACATAATGTAAACTTCGGATCAGCATTAGGATCAACAGTCAATTTCTGCAGAATTGCCTGAGCAGCCATGTCAACTAAATAGCTCTGTATGATCTCTTGTATCCAAGTAGGCTGAACCGAAGATATCATGTAACAGTCTGCTGTTGGGTGAGGTCTACGAGAAAGAGCATCTGCAGCTCAATTATTGAAGGAAATATGCCCTAGAGGCAATAATAAAGTTATTATTTATTTCCTTATTTCATGATAAATGTTTATTATTCATGCTAGAATTGTATTAACCGGAAACATAATACATGTGTGAATACATAGACAAACAGAGTGTCACTAGTATGCCTCTACTTGACTAGCTCGTTAATCAAAGATGGTTATGTTTCCTAACCATAGACAAAGAGTTGTTATTTGATTAACGGGATCACATCATTAGGAGAATGATGTGATTGACATGACCCATTCCATTAGCTTAGCACCCGATCGTTTAGTATGTTGCTATTGCTTTCTTCATGACTTATACATGTTCCTATGACTATGAGATTATGCAACTCCCGTTTACCGGAGGAACACTTTGTGTGCTACCAAACGTCACAACGTAACTGGGTGATTATAAAGGAGCTCTACAGGTGTCTCCAAAGGTAATGTTGGGTTGGCGTATTTCGAGATTAGGATTTGTCACTCCGATTGTCGGAGAGGTATCTCTGGGCCCTCTCGGTAATGCACATCACATAAGCCTTGCAAGCATTACAACTAATGAGTTAGTTGCAAGATGATGTATTATGGAACGAGTAAAGAGACTTGCCGGTAACGAGATTGAACTAGGTATTGAGATACCGACGATCGAATCTCGGGCAAGTAACATACCGATGACAAAGGGAACAACGTATGTTGTTATGCAGTCTGACCGATAAAAGATCTTCATAGAATTTGTAGGGGCCAATATGAGCATCCAGGTTCCGCTATTGGTTATTGACCAGAGACGTGTCTCGGTCATGTCTACATTGTTCTCGAACCCGTAGGGTCCGCACGCTTAAGGTTTCGATGACAGTTATATTATGAGTTTATGCATTTTGATGTACCGAAGTTTGTTCAGAGTCCCGAATGTGATCACGGACATGACGAGGAGTCTCGAAATGGTCGAGACATAAAGATTGATATATTGGAAGCCTATATTTGGATATCGGAAGTGTTCCGGGTGAAATCGGGATTTTACCGGAGTACCGGGAGGTTACCGGAACCCCCCGGGAGGTATATGGGCCTTAGTGGGCTTTAGTGGAAGAGAGGAGAGGTGGCCAGGGCTGGGCCGCGCGCCCCTCCCCCCTAGTCCGAATAGGACAAGGAGAGGGGGGCGGCGCCCCCCCTTCCTTCTCTCTCTCCTCTTTCCCCCTCCCGAATCCTATTCCAACTAGGAAAGGGGGGAATCCTACTCCCGGTGGGAGTAGGACTCCTCTTGGTGCGCCCTCCTCCTGGCCGGCCGCACCCCCCCCTTGATCCTTTATATACGGGGGCAGGGGGCACCCCTAGACACACAAGTTGATCCACGTGATCATATTCTTAGCCATGTGCGGTGCCCCCTTCCACCATAATCCTCGATAATATTGTAGCGGTTCTTAGGCGAAGCCCTGCGACGGTAGAACATCAAGATCGTCACCACGCCGTCGTGCTGGCGGAACTCTTCCCCGACACTTTGCTGGATCGGAGTCCGGGGATCGTCATCGAGCTGAACGTGTGCTAAAACTCGGAGGTGCCGTAGTTTTGGTGCTTGATCGGTCGGGCCGTGAAGACGTACGACTACATCAACCACGTTGTGCTAACGCTTCCGCTGTCGGTCTACAAGGGTACGTAGATCACACTCTCCCCTCTCGTTGCTATGCATCACCATGATCTTGCGTGTGCGTAGGAATTTTTTTGAAATTACTACGTTCCCCAACAGTGGCATCCGAGCCTAGGTTTTATGTGTTGATGTTATATGCACGAGTAGAACACAAGTGAGTTGTGGGCGATATAAGTCATACTGCTTACCAGCATGTCATACTTTGGTTCGGCGGTATTGTTGGACGAAGCGGCCCGGACCGACATTACGCGTACGCTTACGCGAGACCGGTTCTCCCGACGTGCTTTGCACAAAGGTGGCTAGCGGGTGACAGTTTCTCCAACTTTAGTTGAACCAAGTGTGGCTACGCCCGGTCCTTGCGAAGGTTAAAACAGCACCAACTTGACAAACTATCGTTGTGGTTTTGATGCGTAGGTAAGATTGGTTCTTGCTTAAGCCCGTAGCAGCCACGTAAAACTTGCAACAACAAAGTAGAGGACGTCTAACTTGTTTTTGCAGGGCATGTTGTGATGTGATATGGTCAAGACATGATGCTAAATTTTATTGTATGAGATGATCATGTTTTGTAACCAAGTTATCGGCAACTGGCAGGAGCCATATGGTTGTCGCTTTATTGTATGCAATGCAATTGCGCTGTAATGCTTTACTTTATCACTAAGCGGTAGCGATAGTCGTGGAAGCATAAGATTGGCGAGACGACAACGATGCTACGATGGTGATCAAGGTGTCGCGCCGGTGACGATGGTGATCATGACGGTGTTTCGAAGATGGAGATCACAAGCACAGGATGATGATGGCCATATCATATCACTTATATTGATTGCATGTGATGTTTATCTTTTATGCATCTTATCTTGCTTTGTTTGACGGTAGCATTTTAAGATGATCTCTCACTAATTATCAAGAAGTGTTCTCCCTGAGTATGCACCGTTGCGAAAGTTCTTCGTGCTGAGACACCACGTGATGATCGGGTGTGATAGGCTCTACGTTCAAATACAACGGGTGCAAAACAGTTGCACACGCGGAATACTCAGGTTATACTTGACGAGCCAAGCATATACAGATATGGCCTCGGAACACGGAGACCGAAAGGTCGAGCGTGAATCATATAGTAGATATGATCAACATAGTGATGTTCACCAATGAAACTACTCCATCTCACGTGATGATCGGACATGGTTTAGTTGATTTGGATCACGTGATCACTTAGAGGATTAGAGGGATGTCTATCTAAGTGGGAGTTCTTAAGTAATATGATTAATTGAACTTAAATTTATCATGAACTTAGTCCTGGTAGTATTTTGCAAATCATGTTGTAGATCAATAGCTCGCGTTGTTGCTTCCCTGTGTTTATTTTGATATGTTCCTAGAGAAAATTGTGTTGAAAGATGTTAGTAGCAATGATGCGGATTGGATCCGTGATCTGAGGTTTATCCTCATTGCTGCACAGAAGAATTATGTCCTTGATGCACCGCTAGGTGACAGACCTATTGCAGGAGCAGATGCAGACGTTATGAACGTTTGGCTAGCTCAATATGATGACTACTTAATAGTTTAGTGCACCATGCTTAACGGCTTAGAATCGGGACTTCAAAAGACGTTTTGAACGTCATGGACCATATGAGATGTTCCAGGAGTTGAAGTTAATATTTCAAGCAAATACCCGAGTTGAGAGATATGAAGTCTCCAACAAGTTCTATAGCCAAAAGATGGAGGAGAATCGCTCAACTAGTGAGCATGTGCTCAGATTGTCTGGGTACTACAATCGCTTGAATCAAGTGGGAGTTAATCTTCCAGATAAGATAGTGATTGACAGAATTCTCTAGTCACCATCACCAAGTTAGTAGAACTTCGTGATGAACTATAGTATGCAAGGGATGACGAAAACGACTCCCGAGCTTTTCATGATGATGAAATCGATGAAGGTAGAAATCAAGAAAGAGCATCAAGTGTTGATGGTAGACAAGACCACTAGTTTCAATAAAAGGGCAAAGGGAAGAAGGGGAACTTCAAGAAGAACGGCAAGCAAGTTGCTGCTCAAGTGAAGAAGCCCAAGTCTGGTCCTAAGCCTGAGACTAAGTGCTTCTACTGCAAAGGGACTGGTCACTGGAAGCGGAACTGCCCCAAGTATTTGGCGGATAAGAAGGATGGCAAAGTGAACAAAGGTATATTTGATATACAGATTATTAATGTGTATTTTACTAGTGTTCGTAGCAACCCCTCGGTATTTGATACTGGTTCAGTTGCTAAGAGTAGTAACTCGAAACGGGAGTTGCAGAATGAACAGAAACTAGTTAAGGGTGAAGTGACGATGTGTGTTGGAAGTAGTTCCAAGATTGATATGATCATCATCGCACACTCCCTATACTTTCGGGATTAGTGTTGAACCTAAATAAGTGTTATTTGGTGTTTGCGTTGAGCATGAATATGATTTGATCATGTTTATTGCAATACGGTTATTCATTTAAGTTAGAGAATAATTGTTGTTCTGTTTACATGAATAAAACCTTATATGGTTACACACCCAATGAAAATGGTTCATTGGATCTCGATCGTAGTGATACACATATTCATAATATTGAAGACAAAAGATGCAAAGTTAATAATGATAGTGCAACTTATTTGTGGCACTGCCGTTTAGGTCATATTGGTGTAAAGCGCATGAAGAAACTCCATGCTGATGGGATTTTGGAATCACTTGATTATGAATCACTTGATGCTTGCGAACCATGCCTTATGGGCAAGATGACTAAGACTCCGTTCTCCGGAACAATGGAGCGAGCAACTGACTTATTGGAAATAATACATACTGATGTATGTGATCCGATGAGTGTTGAGTCTCACGGCGGGTATCGTTATTTTCTGACCTTCACAGATGGTTTGAGCAGATATGGGTATATCTACTTGATGAAACACAAGTCTGAAACATTTGAAAAGTTCAAAGAATTTCAGAGTGAAGTGGAGAATCATCGTAACAAAAATAAAAAGTTTCTACGATATGATCGCAGAAGTAAAATATTTGAGTTACGAGTTTGGCCTTCAGTTAAAAACAATGTGAAATAGTTTCACTACTCACGCCACCTGGAACACCACAGCATAATGGTGTGTCCGAACGTCATAACCGTACTTTATTAGATATGGTGCGAACTATGATGTCTCTTACCAATCTACCACTATCGTTTTGGGATTATGCATTAGAGACAGCTGCATTCACGTTAAATAGGGCACCATCTAAATCCGTTGAGACGACACCGTATGAACTATGGTTTGACAAGAAACCTAAGCTGTCGTTTCTTAAAGTTTGAGGTTGCAATGCTTATGTGAAAAAGTTTCAACCTGATAAGCTCAAACCCAAATCGGAGAAGTGCGTCTTCATAGGATACCCAAAAGAAAAATGTTGGGTACACCTTCTATCACAGATCCGAAGGCAAGATGTTCGTTGCTGAGAATGGATCCTTTCTAGAGAAGGAGTTTCTCTCGAAAGAAGTGAGTGGGAGGAAAGTAGAACTTGATAAGGTAATTGTACCTTCTCCCTTATTGGAAAGTAGTTCATCACAGAAATCTGTTCCTGTGACTACTACACCAATTAGTGAGGAAGCTAATGATAATGATCATGTAACTTCAGATCAAGTTACTACCGAATCTCGTAGGTTAACCAGAGTGAGATCCGCACCAGAGTGGTACGGTAATCCTGTTCTGGAAGTCATGTTACTAGACCATGACGAACTTGCGAACTATGAGGAAGCGATGATGAGCCCAGATTCCGCGAAATGGTTTGAGGCCATGAAATCTGAGATATGATCCATGTATGAGAACAAAGTATGGACTTTGATGGATTTGCCCGATGATCGGCAAGCCATAGAAAATAAATGGATCTTCAAGAGGAAGACGGACGCTGATAGTAGTGTTACTATCTACAAAGCTAGACTTGTCGAAAAATGTTTTTGACAAAGTTCAAGGTGTTGACTACGATGAAATTTTCTCACTCGTAGCGATGCTTAAGTCTGTCCAAATCATGTTAGCAATTGCCGCAATTTTATGAAATCTGGCAAATGGATAAACAAAACTACATTCCTTAATGGATTTAAAGAAGAGTTGTATATGATACAACCAGAAGGTTTTGTCAATCCTAAAGGTGCTAACAAAATATGCAAGCTCCAGCGATCCATCTATGGACTGGTGCAAGCATCTCGGAGTTGGAATATACGCTTTGATAAGTTGATCAAAGCATATAGTTTTATACAGACTTGCGGTGAAGCCTGTATTTACAAGAAAGTGAGTGGGAGCACTACAGCATTTCTGATAAGTATATGTGTATGACATATTGTTGATCGGAAATAATGTAGAATTATTCTGCAAAGCATAAAGGAGTGTTTGAAAGGATTTTTTCAAAGAAAACCTCGGTGAAGCTGCTTACATATTGAGCATCAAGATCTATAGAGATAGATCAAGACGCTTGATAAGTTTTTTCAATGAGTACATACCTTGACAAGATTTTGAAGTAGTTCAAAATGGAACAGTCAAAGAAAGAATTCTTGCCTGTGTTACAAGGTGTGAAGTTGAGTAAGACTCAAAGCCCGACCACGGCAGAAAATAGAATGAGAATGAAAGTCATTCCCTATGCCTTGGCCATAGGTTCTATAAAGTATGCCATGCTGTGTACCAGACCTATTGTATACCCTACACTAATTTTGGCAAGGGAGTACAATAGTGATCTAGGAGTAGATCACTGGACAGCGGTCAAAATTATCCTTAGTGGAATAAGGATATGTTTCTCGATTATGGAGGTGACAAAAGGTTCGTCGTAAAAGGGTTACGTCGATACAAGTTTTGGCACTGATCCGGATGACTCTTAGTCTTCATCTGGATACATATTGAAAGTGGGAGCAATTAGCTAAAGTAGCTCCGTGCAGAGCATTGTAGACATAGAAAATTGCAAAATACTTACGGATCTGAATATGGCAGACCCGTTGACTAAACTTCTCTCACAGGCAAAACATGATCACACCTTAGTACTCTTTGGGTGTTAATCACATAGCAATGTGAACTAGATTACTGACTCTAGTAAACCCTTTGGGTGTTGGTCACATATCGATGTGAACTATGGGTGTTAACCACATAAAGATGTGAACTATTGATGTTAGATCACATGGCGATGTGAACTAGATTATTGACTCTAGTGCAAGTGGGAGACTGAAGGAAATATGCCCTAGAGGCAATAATAAAGTTATTATTTATTTCCTTATTTCATGATAAATGTTTATTATTCATGCTAGAATTGTATTAACCGGAAACATAATACATGTGTGAATACATAGACAAACAGAGTGTCACTAGTATGCCTCTACTTGACTAGCTCGTTAATCAAAGATGGTTATGTTTCCTAACCATAGACAAAGAGTTGTTATTTGATTAACGGGATCACATCATTAGGAGAATGATGTGATTGACATGACCCATTCCATTAGCTTAGCACCCGATCATTTAGTATGTTGCTATTGCTTTCTTCATGACTTATACATGTTCCTATGACTATGAGATTATGGAACTCCCATTTACCGGAGGAACACTTTGTGTGCTACCAAACGTCACAACGTAACTGGGTGATTATAAAGGAGCTCTACAGGTGTCTCCAAAGGTAATGTTGGGTTGGCGTATTTCGAGATTAGGATTTGTCACTCCGATTGTCGGAGAGGTATCTCCGGGCCCTCTCGGTAATGCACATCACATAAGCCTTGAAAGCATTACAACTAATGAGTTAGTTGCAAGATGATGTATTATGGAATGAGTAAAGAGACTTGCCGGTAATGAGATTGAACTAGGTATTGAGATACCGATGATCGAATCTCGGGCAAGTAACATACCGATGACAAAGGGAACAACGTATGTTGTTATGCGGTCTGACCGATAAAGATCTTCGTAGAATATGTAGGAGCCAATATGAGCATCCAGGTTCCGCTATTGGTTATTGACCGAAGATGTGTCTCGGTCATGTCTACATTGTTCTCGAACCCGTAGGGTCCGCACGCTTAAGGTTTCGATGACAGTTATATTATGAGTTTATGCATTTTGATGTACCGAAGTTTGTTCGGAGTCCCGAATGTGATCACGGACATGACGAGGAGTCTCGAAATGGTCGAGACATAAAGATTGATATATTGGAAGCCTATATTTGGATATCGGAAGTGTTCCGGGTGAAATCGGGATTTTACCGGAGTACCGGGAGGTTACCGGAACCCCCCGGGAGGTATATGGGCCTTAGTGGGCTTTAGTGGAAGAGAGGAGAGGTGGCCAGGGCTGGGCGCCGCGCCCCTCCCCTCTAGTCCGAATAGGACAAGGAGAGGGGGGCGACGCCCCCCTTCCTTCTCTCTCTCCTCTTTCCCCCTCCCAAATCCTATTCCAACTAGGAAAGGGGGGGGGGGAATCCTACTCCCGGTGGGAGTAGGACTCCTCCTGGCGCGCCCTCCTCCTGGCTGGCCGCACCCCCCCTTGATCCTTTATATACGGGGGCAGGGGGCACCCCTAGACACACAAGTTGATCCACGTGATCATATTCTTAGCCGTGTGCGGTGCCCCCTTCCACCATAATCCTTGATAATATTGTAGCGGTGCTTAGGCGAAGCCCTGCGACGGTAGAACATCAAGATCGTCACCACGTCATCGTGCTGACGGAACTCTTCCCCGACACTTTGCTGGATCGGAGCCTGGGGATCGTCATCGAGCTGAACGTGTGCTAAAACTCGGAGGTGCCGTAGTTTCGGTGCTTGATCGGTCGGGCCGTGAAGACGTACGACTACATCAACTGCGTTGTGCTAACGCTTCTGCTGTCGGTCTACAAGGGTACGTAGATCACACTCTCCCCTCTCATTGCTATGCATCACCACGATCTTGTGTGTGCGTAGGAATTTTTTTGAAATTACTACGTTCCCCTACAATTATCAGCTCCCTTCCTGTATATTATCTTATAGTTCAAGCCCATCAATTTGGTAAGAGCTTTTTGCTGCCAAGCTGTATGCAGTCGTTGCTCTGTCAGGCTGACCAATGCTCTCTGATCAATGATTATCTGAAACTCCTTGAGTTGCAAATAAGAACGCCACTGTTCTATAGCTAGCAAGATGGCCAAGAACTCCTTTTCATACACTGAGAGAGTCTGATTGTGTGGGCCCAATGCCTTGCTGACAAAAGCAAGAGGATGCCCCTCTTGCATTAAAACTGCTCCAATACCACAATGGTGAACACCTTTTGGAAATCAGGCAAGGCCAAGACTGGGGTAGTTACTAATGCATCCTTAAGAGTTTGGAAGGCTGTTTCCTCTATGCTAGTCCACACAAAGATGTTGCCCTTACGCAGAAGATTGCTCAGGGGTTTTGCACTCACACCAAAATGGCGAATAATTTTCCTGTAGTATCCTGCCAAGCCCAGGAAACTTCTAACTTCCTTAACAGAAACAGGTGCTGGCCACTGTTCTATAGTACTGATCTTTTATGGGTCTGTTGACACACCATCCTTGCTAATGATGTGGCCCAAATAAAGTAATTTTTGAGATGCAAACTCACACTTGGACATTTTGACATACCACTGATCTCTCCTTAATACTTGCAGTACTCTTCTGACATGTTGAAGATGTTGTTTCAGAGTTTTACTGAATATAAGAATATCATCAAAGAATACTAACACAAAAAATCTCAACATTTTTGGTTCCTGAAATAATGTAACATTCATGGCTCCCTGAAATGTGTTAGGTGCACCATTAAGACCATAGCCCACCACTCTGAACTCAAAGTGACCATGATGTGTTTTAAATGCGGTCTTATATTCTTTAGCAGGAGCTAGTCTGATTTGATGATATCCAGCCCTAAGATCAAGTTTTGTGAACCATTGAGCTCCATGCAGTTCATCCAGCAACTCATCAATTACTGGCATAGTAAAATTTCCCTTAATAGTGATTGCATTCAGATGTCTGTAATTCACCACCAATCTCCAAGTGTGATCCTTCTTTTTGACCAACAGAATAGGAGAAGAGAAAGGGCTGTTACTTCTTCTAATTACTCCAGAGTCAAGCATTTCCTGAATTTATTTCTCAAATTCATCCTTTAATTCAGGGGCCAATCTATATGGTTTAAGAGAAAAAGGCCTACCACTGGGTATGAGAGGAATGGAATGATCACATACTCTTTCTGGTGGAAGTCCAACAGGAATTGAGAAAACATCTTTATATTCCTCAACCAACTCCTGAATTTCTGGTAACACCTTAGCTGCATTTTCCTCAGTGACTACCGACAGTTCAATTATAGTATAAGCAAATTCCACTGGTGCTATTCCTTGTAAGGTTACTGTTTTTCCATTGACAGCAAATGTCATCCACTTTTGTTCCCAGTCAACTGTCATTGGGCTGAATCTGGATAACCAGTCCATTCCCAAAATTCCATCATAACAACTAAGAGGTAAAACTCCGAGATCATGTTTAAACAGATTTCCTTGCACTGACCACTGACACTGGGGAATGTAACCGCAACAGTTCATTATTCCTCCATTTGCAACTCTGACCTTGGTTGCTGTACAATTCTTCAGGCCTGGTAATTTTGCAGCTGTGGTAGTATCTATAAATGAGTGTGTACTACCAGAGTCCACCAAAAAGGTATTCTGTTGTCCATTGATGTCGATCATCAGTTGGAATGCCTTGCTTTTGGACGATTTTCCTTCTGCAGCTTCTGATAAGGCCATAAGATTAACTTCCTCATCATCAGTTTCTGAACCATTACTGCTAGTGCATTGGAAGAATTCCACCATTTCCTGAACCACATGTAATGAGACTGCTTGTTTACATTGATGATCTCTGCCCCACTTCTCTCCACACATGAAACACAGGCCCTTTGCCTCGCGATAAGCTCGAAGAGCAGCCCATTTATCTTCTCCAGCAGTTTGCTTATGTGTTTCAGAGGATTTGGTGGGCAATGCTTTAGGTTGATTGACTGTCGATGTTGACTGTTGTCTCCTAACAGTCTGATTTGGTTGTGGAGAAGAACTCGTCAGAGATTCATGTAGAAGTGCCAGATCATATGCTGCATCCAAGTCTTGGGGATGATGTAATGCAACCATAACTCTGACCGCAGAATTCAACCCATCAATGAACTTGGTAACATAATGAACTGATTCAGGAACCGCTTCATATGCTGACAATTGGTCATATAATTCAGCGAACTGTTCCACATACTCCTCTACTGTGCCAACTTGAGAAATGCTGTGAAATTTGCGTACCAGCGCCTGATGTTGGTTGCGACCAAAACAACACTGCAAAAGCCTGCAGAATTCCTCCCACGATGCATCCGGAACTCTGCGTTGCACAGACTCCAACCATCGAGCTGCTAGTCCTTCAAACATGGTGGAGGCAAACTGTATCCATAACTGACGGGGCGTTCCACACATGCTGAAATAATCCTCACATCTCGTTTGCCATAGTCTCGGATTGGTACCATCGAATTGAGGCAGATCAATTCGAGGAACAAAACCAAATTGCTCAGTACCCTCTCGATGGAATTCAGTGCAGTGAGATGATTGAACGGGGTTGAGCTCAGATCTCATACCTCTGGCTGGGGGAGGAATGTATGGAACATGATTCTTCCCCTTGACTGGTTGAGTTGAGCGGCTGCCCTCCACACCTCCCTCGCTAGCGCCCATCTAGACCGAATTGGCTTGCTGGCGGCTGCCCATGGACGACGAGTTAGCGGTCAGCGGTCGCTCCATTCCGGCACGGATCTCGTCCATGTCGACCCCGATCGACATCTTGAGGTCGTCGATCCGCGTCGTCAGATCGCCCATGATGGAGCGCATCGACTTGGAGGCCTCCTTATCCTGCCGCTTGAACCACACGTCGAGGGACTCCGCCAAGTCGGCCTTGAGGAACTCGTACACCGCTTTTGTCACCGGCGACATGTTCTCCATGATTTCTCGGCGACGACGCGCCGCAAATCTCGTCGCGTGCAGGTGGTGACCCGGAACTTGTTGCGCCAGGATCGGTAGCTCTGATGCCAATTGTAAGCACCAATTGCTCTCTCTCAATTTGGTGTCTAGTTGATTACAGATTCGAATTCAAATCCAAGGAGGAGGAAGGAAGAACAGAGGAACAACGCACACCAGCCACTCCTATCCTATCCAGCCGGCCGAAGCCGTTCCGTCCCCCCTCGTTACAAGTGTCATTTGCTTACTTATACACTTGTCTACTAGACCCATCCCGGCCCAAATGACCGAGCAGGCCGCTTCTGGACCCTCCTGGGCCTGGCCTTGACGTTGCTTGCCGGTTTGCCCTGTAGCGGATCATGACTTGTCGTTGCCGTAGCAGCACAGTCGCTGACAGAGCAGCCCATGCACTCGGCGACGGCGTGCGGTCTGGAGCGCCACCATGGCGTCAGCGACGGCGACAGCAGGCCCAGGTCACCGCCGCCGTCCTTACGGAGGGAGGACCTGCCGGCGGTAACGAACCTCCGTCCCATCTGGTCTTACTGTTAATCTCCTAATTAAATTAGTCTCTGCTTAAGCTTGCCACTGTGAATTACCCTCAGAATTCAACCACTGTATGTCTAGACGGTGATTTTTTATGTGATATCCACCACGGATCTGAAGCTCTAGGAGCAAAAAGTTTGCACTGGAGTTGGAGCTCTTGGATCCATGGACCATGGAATGTGGGCTTCAGTTATTACTATTAACTAATTATCCTGCACCTCCTCTTCTTTATTCAGGTGAGCGTCGATGCTTAAGCTGTTTTCTACATGAGCATGGCATAAATTGTTCAAGTTGTTTTCTTTTTTGATTGGCTGGGTTTACGGCGGAATTATCGCTGGATTGAACCGCAAAGCAAACTAAGATTACAATCTCTTAGAGAGATGGAACAACACAGTGCTTGTTTTGTTTTGTTTTGTTTTTGTTAGAGGGCTTGTTGAACAAAACCTTACATCCACGTATACTTAAATAATAAGAGAGATATATGGAGATTACGTATCCAGCTCTGTGTACACATGATAAGCAAAGCAAAGCTACTATGGAACATGATTCTGTGTACACATGGTACACAAAGCAAAGCTACCATGGAACATGATTCTGTGTACACATGGTACGCAAAGCAAAGCTACCAGACCCCTGGCAAAGCAAAAAAAAAACAGACTTGGGTTGGGAGTACTGGGTAGTACTTGTCTTGTATAGCAATCAATGAATCGACACTTTACTGGATGAAGATCATATGGAATCAAAGTAATGCAGACATTTGCTGTCATGCACCAGCTCTCCCCTCTATAAGAGCATCTCCGATGCCCAGTCGGCTCGGCGCACAACTCTAGCAATCGCTTGGTAGAACCTTTAAAACAGATCGAGTAGAGGAGTTGAGAGAGCTGAACCACGAGCAATGGGGGATCTTGTTCTGGGGGTGGCCAAGACGGTGGTGGAAGGGACGCTGCTCAGGGCCAAGTCGGCGATCGATGACGAGGCAAAGCTCAAGCAGAGCGTGCAACGCGACCTGGTTTTCATCAGCATCGAGTTCCAGATGATGCAGTGCTTCCTCAACACCACCGACGAGGAGCGCGCCAAGAACGCCGTGGTGAAGACCTGGGTGAGGCAGATTTGGGACCTGGCCTACGATGTGGAAGCCGGCCTGGTGGTGGCGTGTGGTGCCGTCCTGCATGGCGCCGCCGCTGCCCCTGGACCAGGCCGTCAACAACATAACGGAGCTCAAGGCGAGGGTCCAGGATGTGAGCCAGCGAAACATGCGTTGCAACCTCATCAATGACTCTGGGTCCAAGACATTTGTTGCACAGCCGCATCCACCGCATCCACCGATCACTGGTGCGGCTGAGTTCGACATGCTTGCCCAGGCCAAGGATGCGGCCAAGAAGCAGCATGTTTTATGGAAGCTCACCGACCTGATCAATCGTCAAGACCGTGCCCTTGAAGTGATCTCCTTGTGGGGAACCGGCGGTGATCTTGGGATGACATCCATCGTTAGGAAGGCCTATGTCGACCCTGAGATCCGCCGAAACTTCACATGCCGTGCTTGGGTAAAGATCATGCATCCTTTTAATCCTGACGAGTTCATCCGGAGCTTCTTGGCCCAGTTGCACGCAAGGTCACGCCAAAAGCAACGACCAATACTTGGTGTCGACGTTCTCAAGAGGATGAAGATGGAGGCAGTGCCAGAGCATGACCTCGCTGACAAGTTCATGAGGCAAGTCTGTGAGCATAGGCCAGTTTGTGCACCGGCCATCCGTACCAGATATCGGAGATCAGCCAGTTCTCACCAGATCACTCTGTTTGTATATTATTCAAGGAGGTAAGTTTGGTAATCCAATTATTTCGGCCAGTTTTTACTCAAACAATGGCGCTCTTGCATGATTTGTTCCATCTATATATTTTTTAATTTATTTGTCATTCCAACGTTTACAAAATACGTAGGTTATGATTTAAATAATCCCTGCTAGTATTAACCCCTGGTATGTAAACCAGCGAATTGAAAAAATCTTTGATGTTAATATTTTTTTTCTCATTTGGAACGTAAGGAAACAGTAGATGAACAAAGTAGTGGGAGAAATTGCAGATTATATGCCAAAGGTGCAATTTTGGTAGCGTGCTGATCAGTTTTCCTTGTCTTCTTTTAAAAAGAACCCTCTAGGGACAAAAGGCAACGGGATCTTATCGTGTCCCTCTGATTTTGCAAATTGGCTATCTTATCATATGTAGAGCCATCTCCGATTCATTCTTCTGTTGGATGCCATACTTCTTTTGCTTGCTTTCATAATATGTTTAGGACAGATATGGAATCTAAACCAGAGATACCCCCTTGTGCAGATAACGATAGCTTGGTGTGCAATTTGAAAACTTCAGAACATGATGTAGCCCATCGCCTTTTCAGAGGCCAGGTATGTTATGGAAGCATATGCGTCCGCAAGATTTCTTATTTAATTTATACTAGTATAGTGACCCCTGCAAATACAAAGGCATCATCTCTAATGTGTTCAAAATGTCTGAGGAATAAATTTATGGTTTTATTAATATTCATATAGTTCGATTTTGCTTTGTTTTGTAGATACCGTAAAAGTAATGCCAAATGAGATGTCACATGTATGGTTAACATATTTAAACATTTTTAGTCGAATGATGATTACGTCATTTCGAAAAACACTATATATATATTACTTCCTTCGGTGTATGTGGTTAGATCCTTAGACGTAAGTACATAGATCCATCGGTCAAAATATTTCAGATGATGCGGATAAACATGGCCCCTATTAGGGAAACCCATATCGTGTTTTTTTAATACAAAATAGATAAGTTTAGAGAAATTAGAGTGTTCACAGTAAAGCTATGGAGTTAATTAGTTCCTCATGATAGCCTCTGCCCAGGACTATGTGGTCCTACATGGGAGGGCATCCGACGGGTCCTCTCAACTACGTCTTGTAAATACATTCCACTCTTCCATTATGCTGTGGAGTACCAATTTTAGTGTGTTTAGTAGTTTGGGCATCTCGGTAAAATGTCTCAAACTCTCTTTAATTAGCAGAACAATTTGCCATTGCTCGGCTAAAAAGACCAAATGTCACATCATTGGACTCTAGGAAATAATCAAAGACCTTCATGCTTAAATAATCATCTACAAAGGTAAGAAATATTATCTCCTCCAGGAGATTTTATCAGTGTCTCGCCCCACTAGTTAGTTTGTCTAGGATGGCCATCGTTGTGCACAGACTTGGAACCTTAGAGCATCTCCAACAGGCGCGCTAAACAGGCGCCGCGCCGCAAAATTCCCTGTTTTAGTGCGCGCGCAACCCGGCGGATGGTTCCAGCGGGCGCGCAATAACCGCGCGCGTGGTATAAGCAGTTGGGCGCGCGCTAGGAAGCGGTACGTCGCGTGGTGTATTTGCGGCGCCCGCTTCCGCGCGCGGCACACACGA
Source organism: Triticum aestivum (assembly GCF_018294505.1). NCBI lineage: Eukaryota > Viridiplantae > Streptophyta > Magnoliopsida > Poales > Poaceae > Triticum > Triticum aestivum. The sequence continues at coordinate 1,845,254 of NC_057794.1, read as the reverse complement.
CGCTTGCGCTGCGCTCTTCTTCTCCCCCTCCAAAGCCCCGCGCGCGCCGGTGCCGGCGACCCGCACCCATGGACGCACGCGCCGGCACCCCGCTCACCCCGTCCTATAGCCGCGACCCCCCCGCCCCCGCCGCCGCCGCCACAAACCCTAGCCCGGGTGGCGTTGGCCTCGCCTCCGCCGGAGCTCCTCCGACGAGCGGCCTTGCGAGCGGCCTCTTCATGCCGCCGCGGATGACCTCGGCGGCGGGTGGCGTCGCGCCGGCACCGGCCCGAGCCGCCGCCGCCTCCTCCTCAAAGCTCCCCAATGCGGCGCGGCCAAAAAAGGGCAAGACATCAGCGAAGGAAAACAAGGCGGCGAACGGCTCTGGCACCTCCAAGGCGAAGAGGAAGGAGCTTGCGGGGCGTGCGACGGGCGCGGCGGCTGCCGAAGCGTCGGCAAGCTCACTCGTTGAGCCGGCGGCCGGCGCGCACAGCATGTTCGACGAAATGCCTCCAAGGTAAAAAAAAACCTAACTTTTCATCTTTTTGTTATTTTTTGAATGCATTCGTCACATATAGATAGCTTATTTGCATTGTGCAAAAAAATTGTAGTCTCAATGATGATGCATACATGTCAACGATGGGTGTTGGCTCCAACAATTCGCATTGGTCTCAAACCAATGACATGCATTTTCAAGACCATGAGTTCGAGGTGGACGAGGAGGGTGAGGGCATTGTCGACGCACCGAAAGGAAGAGCGGGCAATTACACCAACACCGATGACATCTTACTATGCAATACTTGGTTGCAAGTGTCGAGGGATCCATCCGTTGGAGGTGATCAAAGTAGAGATGCTTATTGGAACCGGATGAAGGAACACTTTGATGCTCGCAACGTGAGTGGAATTGACTGCTCCAACCGATCACTTAGGTCCCGGTGGTCGACAATCAACTCAGATTGTCAAAGGTGGGCGGCTTGTCAAAAGGCGGTTGACAAGTTGAACCCAAGTGGCACAAATGAGGACGATAGAGTAAGTGCCGTTTCATCTTACATGTTGGTGCTAAACTTGCTTTGTTTTGCTTGTTGTTGGTGCTAACTTTCTTTGTTTTCATGTAGTACAACATTGCGCAAAACTTGTTCAAAGAAGAGGAGAGGAAAACCAAGAAGGGGAAGATCAAGAAAGGAAGGGTCTTTACTTTGCCTCATTGGAGGCATGGGTGGCATGGGTGGCATGGGTGGCATGGAAGTTTTGCTTCTCTCATGGGAGGCATGGGTGCACCTCCGGCCGCCATGGGCGGAATGTCTTTCGATGAGCCTCCTCGCACACATTCCCATGAAGATGCCGTTGAAGATCTTGCCAACACCATCGGAGCTTCACGTGATGCGGTGCGCGATGAGGAGAGGGAGGAAGATTCATCTTCGGAGGCGGAAGAATCGTCTTCCGAAGATGAGGACGAGGACGAAGACGAGGAGGAGGACGAGGAATGATGTGTCTTTCCTTTGTGTATTGAACTTGATTTGCATTTTGAACTTGGTTGGATGAACTTGTGGGCATGAATTTCATCAACTTGTTTGTGTGAAATTTTTATTGTGTTGAAAATGTGCATCATTTTGTGTTGAAATATGCCATATACAATGCGCCGGCGAGTCGTGCGCGCTGCATTTTGGCGCGCTGCTGGAACGACGCGCGCGCTGTGCATTTTTAGCGCGGCCGTTGGAGCCAGCGCTGCGCGCCGCGCCAAACCAGCCGATACACACGCGGCATATGTGTTTTTTGCACGCGGCGCGACCGGCGCCTGTTGGAGATGCTCTTAGATGTGTCTACTTGTCAAAAAGACAATGCTCATAGAAGTGCAAACTGCCTATCCTCTAAATACGTAATAGAACACGGCAACTCAATTATGTTATACTTCATTTCGACAAGTGTCACAAGTAGGCACGGTGTCATCATCCTTCTGGGACAACAAGTCAGTAAAGCTGATATAAAAAGCAAGGTACCATGCAATACATGCAAATCATTTGTATTTGGAGCCAGTGAATGCCTTCATCACCCACAAGGATCCTCTAAAATGGAGGTTCTCTGGTTGTGGAGAATTAGGGGCCGTTTGGATGGCGCCTAAGCCAGCCACGCCAAAACCTGGCAAGCCAAATAATTGGCGATGGAATTTGCCGCCGCCGATTCGTCCTTGCATTGGAGTGGAACCTGAACCGCTGACCGAAATATTGGTGTCGGTTAGAAGTTTGGCCGTCCAACCAAACAGATGCCTGTCCGTTTGGTCAAGGCCATTATTTTGGTAAGGCGGGGGTTGGTTGCCATCCAAACGGCCTCTTAGGGCATCTTCAGCCGCGCCCCCAACAGGTTCTTTCCAGGCGATTTTGCCGCGTCGGCGCCATAAAAATGACCCAGTCGCGTCCCCAGAAGCCCGTTTTTCGGCGGTTCGGGCCAAAACTGGTGCCGGCGGATCCAGGCCGAACCCGGCACCCTGGGGGCGCTTGGGGAGCCGGCACAAGCGAAAAAGGCGCGTGGGCCCGCCCTGGCGGCGACCCGAGGGCCTTTTCCGGCCGCTTCTTGACGCTTTTTCCTCGCATCTCCTCTGCTCGCTCGCCTTCCTCCCGCCATTCCCTCCCTTTCTCCCACCAAACCCCCTCCAGCTTGCCTTCCAGTCGCCGCCATGCCGCCGAAGAAGTACGCCATGCCGCGCGCGGCGGCAACCACGACCGGCACCGTGGCCCAGGCGAAGCAGAGGAAGCCGAGGGCGCCGCCATCGAAGCCACCGGGCATGTCGAACGCCGAGTGAAGAGTGGAAGTTCAGCGACGCGACGCATTCACCACCGACCGGCGGAACAGGGCCATTGCCAAGAAGGCCCGCGACAACGCGGTGCGTGCGGCGGCGTCTTCCTCATCGGTCGACCACGCGGGGATGATGAATCCACCCGTCGTCAGCCATGCCCAGTACGCGCCCAGGGGACAGCAAGGCGTCAGATCTCCATGGGGATCGTCGTCGCCCGGCTACGTCGACGGCGACGCGCACGGGGGGTTCAACCCAAACGTGACCTTCCCCCATGGCCACCCCGCGATGCGCCCACCCTCGCCCGGCTTCGTCGGCGTGCAATACCCTCCATACAACTACTCGCCGCCCGCCGCCTACACGACCACACTGACGCCCCATCTCCGCCGTGGGCCGCTGCCCTTCTCGCACCTCGGCGACACGGACGACACAGGAGCCGACATGGACGACATCATCGGACAGGATCGACCGCGGCCGCCGCGTCTCCCGGGTTCGCAACCCAGGACGAGGTAGTGGATCTCAGAGGCGAGATGGAGGCCGAGCTCGGCTACGTCTACGGGGAGGACGCGCACGGAGCGCAGGATCCCGAGGAGGAGGATGAGGAGGAGGAGGAGCCAGCTCCTGATCCGACGAAGGGGCGCCAGAAGAAGAAGCGGGCGGTTAGGACAGGCAAAGCGCGCATCAAGTGGACATCCAAGGAGGAGGAATGCCTCGCCGAAGCATGGAAAGTCGTCTGCCTCGACCCGACCACCGGCACGAACCAGAGCTTCGAGACGTACTGGGACCGCATCAAGGCCGAGTTCGACGAGCGGAAGCTCGTCGACCCGTACTTCAAAGGCGTCTACATGCAGCGCGGCTCCAAGGCGATGGCGAACCATTAGGGGCGTATCCAGTTGGCGTGCAACAAATGGCATGGAATCGTCGAGGAGGTCGCGGCTCGCCCAGAGAGCGGCGCCAGCGTTGAGGATCAGGTACGCACGCCGTTCGCCCGCATCTCTTCGTCGTCAACGCCCGCCGCCCGCCAACTGTTTGTTCCTCCGCGCAGCTGCTGCGTATGTTCATCATGTATCGGCGCGACAACCAAGACGCCGACTTCAAGCACCTCCACGTCTACAAGCGCATTGACAAGTGCGAGAAGTGGGCGGAAGTCCGACGTACCCTCGACAAGGCCAAGGAGACATACAAGCTGGACGCGACGACTCCGGGCGCGTCAGAGGGGCGGCCGGTCGGCCACAAATTGGCAAAGAAGGGGAAAAACGCCGACGCGGCAACCACGCGAGTGCAGGAGTCCATCGAGCATTGCCTCGCCGACGCCCAGGCCCGTGCCGTCCTACGTGAAGAGAAGACCGAGGCGCGGTGGTCGTCGCTGATGAAGAACAGCGCCATCAAGCTCGACCTACTCCGGACGAACGTCGCCGCGAAGAAGAGGAACACCGACATGGCTTTTCTGATGGGCGGGGCGGACATGCTCCAGAGCAACGACGAGCAGCTCAGGGTGTGGTACATGGTGGAGCGCGGCCTCATCCTGAACCAGATGCAGACGGCAACGCCGACGACGCCGACGACGCAAGCTCCTGCGCCCACGACCACACGGACGCCAAGCCCGAACGACTCCTCTACATCGCCGCCCAGCAGTGCCGAAGCCGCGCCGACACAGCCCAGCACCGAAGCAGCTCCGACACCGCCGAGCCCGCGCATGCCGACTCCGCCAACGCCTGGAGCCGACCCCGCCGAGTGAATCATTGCGCACGCGAACCTGCGCCGTGCGACGCTCTGTTTTTTGTAACGCCAGACTACGTCCGATCGCCGGATTTGTGGCGTCTTTTGAAAGCGGGAACGATCAAGTTTAAATTTACCGCATCCTGAGGCCAGCGCTTGGGGGCGTGACTGGGAGCTAGGTCGCCCCCAGGGGCCGAACTAGCGCCGACACGCCCCCAGGCCGCTCTATTTAGGCGGCCTGAGGGGCCGAACGGCTGGAGATGCCCTTAGGCTCTCCCAGTGCTTCACCTTGGCGTCATGTCTTCCATGCCACATCAGATTTTTGTCACATACTCCTAGTGCTTGACCTTGGCGTGGTGTCTTCCCATACCACGTCGGATTTTTTGTCAACATATCGCATATATAACGAGACGATAACCTCACTTCTCCAAGAAGCCCCTCTACATGAAATTTATGCCATTACTATAATGTTCGCAAACACTTACAAAATGTTTGCTTATTTTTTAAAATATTTCTAACATTTTGAAAAATATTTAATGTGTTCAAAAATGTTCATTGTGTATTTAAAAAATGTTCCATGTGCATTTTACAAATGTTCAACATGTATTCAGATAAATGTTCATTGTGTTCTGAAAAATGTTCAACCTGTATACGAAAAATGTTCATTGTGTATTTTAAGAAAGTCAACATATATTTGAAAAAAAACAATGAATAGGAATTGTTTTTAGAAAAGAGAAAAAACTACAAACCAGTAAAGAAAAACAAAAAACCCGGGGGGGGGGGGGTGGGGTGGGGGTGGGGGTGTTGACCCCAAAATTGCTAGCGCCAGTGTAGTCTTCCACTTATTGGGCGGTGAAGCGCTACATAATCGCTAGAGGCGAGAACTTGTTCGATGGAGGGAATAAACCGAGAGGAAAATGGGATCACTACTAGGAAAAGGGCTATAGATGATATAGTCATTAATTATGAGCTAGACATGTAGTGCGTTACTACTATATAGCAGTGGCCCATCATGTGTTGGTGCGTCACTAGTGTGACCCATGATGCGCTATTAGTAATTTTTTTTCAAAATACTAATGGCACACCAGGGCATAGTGCACCATTACTAGTTTTAACTAGTAATAACGCATCTGTCACACAGTGTACCATTACTAGTTTTAACTATTAATGGTACACCGCCATGCAGTGTGCCATTACTATATTTTTTTTTGCAAAAGTACTAATGACGCACCACAAGCACCCTCGCACGCTTCCCTGCTCCACAGCCGCCGAGCACCTCCCGCACCCTCCCCCGCTCCACCGCCGTCGACGACCCCCCCCCCCCCCCGCACCCTCCCTGCTCCACCGCTGCCGACGTCCCACCGCACCCTCCCCCGCTCCACCGCCGCCGACGACCAACCGCACCCTTCCCCGCTCCGCCGCCGCCGAGGACACCCCCGCACCCTCCCCCGCTCCACCACCGCCGACGACCCACCGCATCCTCCCCCGCTCCACCGCCGTCGACGACCCACCGCACCCTACCGCCACCGAGGACACCCCGCACCCTCCCCCGCTCCACCGCCGCCGATGACCCACCGCACCCCTCCCCCGCTCCACCGCCGCCGACAACCCACCGCACCCTCCCCCGCTCCACCGCCGCCGAGGACCCCCCGCACCCCCCTCCCGCTCCACCGCCGCCGACCCCCGCACCCTCCCCTGCTCCATCGCCGCCGACGACCCCTCGCACCCTCCCCGCTCCACCGTCACAAATGAATGCAACTAAAGATAAAAAAAACAAATTTGATTATATTTTCAAATAACAAATTTGATGATATTTTTTAAAAAAATATTACTGTTTTTATAAAAATTTATTACTATTTCATATTCATATTCATTTTCTAAAAAATTATTAGATGCAACAAAAAATAATAAAAAAAATTACTTATGGCGCACCGCTGCTGGTGCGCCTTTGCTATCTAAAAAAAGATTACTAATGGTGCACCTTTAGGTGATGCGCCATTGCTATTCAAAAATAATAATTTCTAATGGCGCACCGCTAGGGGGTGCGCCATTGCTAAGCCTCCCTCCACTAAAATCCCCAATCCCCTTTCAATTCTTCCCCTTTCTGACCCACTGCGCCGCAACCGCCCACGCACCCTCGTGCTCGCCGTCCCCGGCCGTGCTCACTGCCCCCGCCGCACCTGACCACCACCGCCCCAACGCCACGGCGCCTCGCTGCCCGTCGCCCCACCGCCCCCGACACCCCGACCCCACCAGACCGCCGCCGCCGCCTTCCTCCTCCCCCACCCCCAATCCAGCCCCGCCGCCGCCTTCCTCCTCCCCCACCCCCCAATCCAGCCCCGCCGCCGACGACTCCGCCCGCCGCCGACAACCCCGAGTTCAGGGTCGTGCCCACCATCTCCTCGGCCTCCGGACGCCGCCCCCTGCCCCGTCGTGCAGAGCATCTAGGCGAGATGCTGACGCCCCCCTCTTCACCGCCCTCCTCGATGACGCCCCCCTCTTCACCGCCGGCCGCTGCCGACCTGCCTCTGCCTCGTCACCGGACGGCGAGCTCCTCTGCTATGCAAATTTGTCAATTGAAGCGCTTGAATGATGTTAGCTTGGCATTTGATGATAAATGTGATGTTCTTTCTGTCAGTGTGAAACTCGATGGATAGGGTGTAAGATTTAATCAGTACGTCTAGTCTATTAGGCAGGGGGTGCAAAGTTGAAAGCTCGGGAGTTTGAAAAATGAGCCTAATTGGTCTGATGTAAATTTTCTGCTGCGCTGGAGCATAATATAATATGGTGCTGACTATATTCTGTTTGGCGTCCTTATTCTTCAGTGGCATAGCTTAAAAGTTATCTGCCTTGGATCAAATGAAGGTTGTTCGATATCTTGAAATAAGCAAACATGCCTTGTGTCAAACCATATTTTAAATCTGCAAGCTTGATTTTTCTTCTAATCAAACCATCCCTGAAAGTCTGTCTGTGTTGTCTGGTTGAATTGTGTGGTGAATGAGACTGCTATTGGTTGGTGGTCACTAGTTGTTATTGTTGTTGTGGTTATGTTTGTAGCAGCAGAGAAGTAATAGCAGAGGAGAGGAGCATATTGATGCATGTGCTGATTGGTCATTTTTTTATATGATGATGAGGAGGAGTATCTTATTTGGCATGACTAGTAATTAACTGGTAGTAACTGATAGTGTGATACCCATCATGCATTCTAGGCCCAACTTAATTTGAGTGACAATCACCTGCCTGGCTGGCTGGCATGATCATCTTTTACAGAAAACAATTTGCAGCAAAGGTCATGTCTCCGACCATCGTGTCGTGACGATTTTGCAGGTACCCCGAGAGGCCCTTGAGTTTGCTGGAATGTCGATTAACTTCTGTTCCGGCAAATTCGGGTACTCCATATGTCCTATTTTCAGCAAAGCTCATGCTGAAATTTTCCGTGAATTTTAGCATGACTTTGCTAAAAATAGGACATATGGGGTACTTGCGACTAATGCATGGGCCGGGGTATCTTAGTACTTAATTAAGTAGGATCAACTGCCTCTTGTGTTATACATATAGAAGTGTAATATCAACTCATAGTTATTACTAATGTCAGTTGCTCATCATCAATAAACCCTAATCTGGTAGGATGACCTACTAAAAAAGCCCATGCCACATATTCTATTTGGATGGCCCTGCTAACCCTTGACCATAAATACTTGAGATGGATGTAGCAGGCTTAAAGAAAGAAATGTTTTTAGGCCAACTCCACTGGGCCTGGCTGAAAATGCACAAGTGTGCATGACTAACAATATTCTATTGTAAAGCTAAACAGGAAAGAGGAACCACTCATCCTAACCATTTGCTCTCAAAATTACCACTTCACTTCTTACTACTGAAAATCTGAGACCATCTCCATTCACCAATAGCTCAAACCAGTTCGAAGGGCGTGTTTTCACCACACTGTGGATTATCTTATTGGACCCAATGCAAGAGATGATGTAGTTTTGAATTATGAACGTAGGATATGTCGTCATCGGACGATGAAAGTCTCCCGAGGGAGTGCGGCTGGTGCCATGACGATCGAGGTCTGTGCGACATGCCTCACCTGGACGATGATCGGCGCTTCAGCATTAAGCTCGAGGAGACCTTCGAAGTTGAAATGGTACACAACGACGACAAGTGTTATTTTCATAATTAAGCATGACTTCAACTATTTCAACGTGTAATTTTCATCTTTTACAATTCGAGTATAGCTTTTGCCATGCAAGACGCTACGTCTTGGAGAGGATGGATTTTGAAGACCATGAAAATTCTAAAACAAAGAAAATTCACCTAAGGACTCATCACGATGTGGATTTTGAAGTAAATCTGTATAATTCTGGGAGCGTAACCCATTTTGGTTGCAAAAATTGGGAAGCATTTTGCAAGATGTATGGTTTTGATGAGGGTATGCTTGTCACCATGGATCTTGGTGACCCTAAAATCGAGCAAGACAATATGGACATTTGGGTCCTTGTTGATATGCCTCCAATTCTACCGCTATGTGAGTTTCTCAAACATAGTCATTAGCTAATTTATATTGTTTATTTCAAAATAGTTGACAACTTATTTCCATTGACAACTTATTTTCATTGTTCAAAGAATGTGCGGGAGATGGTAGACAAAATCCACTACACCGATGGCTCCGAATTAACTTACAAGGAGAAAAATCATCTGGTCGGATTTTGTACTGACATTGAGAATTACAATATCTACAATCAAACTCCTCAACATTATGGTCAATACGTGCCACTAGTGCATGTGTTCAACTATGGTAACTACCATGGAGATACCCTGATAAGATTTTTTACTATTACGACATCCATGCATCTTTTGCATACTTCTAAAACTAGTACATCATTGCTAACTATGATGTTATTACTATGTTTTTCAACAGACAATCTCAGAGAATTATGTGCCTCATTTGATGTATCAGAAAGGTAGCCTTAATGTTTTGAACATACAGCCAGGTCATCCTACGAATCTCAACTGTCCATACCAGATTTCTAAAACAAATGGAGACATGCAAACGAAAGGATGGAAAAAATGTATGGACATTCGTAAGGAGGTTCTTGGAAGCAAAAGGAAGCGATGCGCAAGAATTGGAGACAGGATGATCTCCATTCTCCATAATGGAGAGTCAGGGTCTATATTGTTTTATGCTATTTTACCTTAAATAGGGTATTTAGGTCCTGCCTAATACTGATGATCATGTGCTAAGAACAATTAAGTAGGGTTGGTTCGATGACTATCAAGATGATAATCATATGACTTGTTATTAATAACGAGTAGAAGTTGTATGATGATGATTATTAGGACTTGTTAGGATTAGTATTACTTCCGACAAACTCGCTACTCGCGGTCTCGAGACTTGTAATGTTCTATCTTTGTTCGGTCTTTTGAGTTCGGAGACTAATATGATGAATTGTATTCGGAGACTAATTTTTTATTGTATTCGATGAATCTGCTGTTTATTTGTTGTGCTCTCTATATTATGTGCAGTAATATGTTTTATAATCTGTGCAAATATCAAAAAAGAAAATAAAATCCCTAATATTCATACTAGTGGCGCACCACTCAGCACACTAATGGCGCACTGCAAAAATGGCTCTAACGGCGCATCATCCACTAGTATGCCAAAGCACATGGGTAAATATGACCCCGTGGGAGGCATACTAATGGCGCACCGTGGGCTATACTAATGGCGCACTGCATGATGCGTCATTAGTAAAAAATACTAATGGCGTGATACTAGTGGCGCACTTGTAGTGCGCCATTAGTAGGCAAAACAGGTACGCCACTAGTAGGCCTTTTCCTAGGAGTGGATGAGGGTAGTGAGATCGATTTAAAAAGAACAGAAGTCAATCAGAGTATGAGTTGTGTGTGCCATGAAAAAGAAAACTCTAGGCTTGAAAATATGCAGCGTGTGTGCCATGTGTGTAGACTAACTTATTATACGTTCCTCTTTTTTCTAAAAATAAATTTACTAACTTATTCTACAGCCCCAACGTGTCTCCACTGCGTCACAGTTGATTGTAACCTCTAGTACATTTATAGTAATCTACTCTAAATATAAGCCTTTTTAAAGATTTCAATATAGACTACACACGGAGCAAAATAAGCGAATCTACACATCCATACGTAGTCCGTATTGAAATCTTCAAAAAAGCTTATATTTAGAAACGGAAGGAGTAAACTAAATGTGTCAAGAGCATGTTGTTCTACATTTACTACATACTTCCTCCGTAAACAAATAATAGTGATCTAAAAGGTCTTATATTTGTTTACAGAGGGAGCAATAAAATGCACCGTTTCCTCAAATCTACTAGTAGTAAGTTGATGAAGGATGGAGTGACATTTGTGGTGACTTAAAAAAAAGGCAAAATCAGTACTACAAAAATGATTAAAAATACCTTTTAGGAGCATCAACAATTTGATTTTACCCGAAGCAATACTAATATAATGTTTTTCCCCATGAAACTTTGCACGTAGGTGAAGCATTCAACAATGTTTTGTTGAAAAAAAATAGATTTTTAAAATTTATTTACTTTTTGTAAGACATGAAAGTTGGCTTCGCTTAGAAGCAGCTGTCCATTTGTTGCAGGGTTGGCAGCGTAACAGAGGCAAGCACGCTGACGAAGTGACTCACTGGGTTGCCCCTGGGGATAATCTTCATCTCTTCTGGCACCGGCTTGAAGCGCTTGGATACCTTACTGCAGCATTTAGTAATGTTGATTCTGAAATCAGGTGGTGTCTTGATGGCCGTACTGAAGTTAAAGTTATTTCCGTGTGCGGGATCGCTGGCGTTGGAAAATCATCTTTGGTCAGAAGTTTCTACTGCGACCAAATGATGCCCAAGTATGGTCACAGATGGAGTAAGCACGGGTGGGTCAACGTACCCTGTCCATTCAACTTTTTTTTTTAGAACGAAGGCTCAAGAAGAGCCCGGCTTTGAATTCATCTTTTGTCCATTCAACTTGACAGAGCTCTCCCGACGCTTACTTCTGGATTTGTCTTCTAAGTCTACTAATGGTGAAGCAAATGAGTACTATTTTGGTATGTCGTCATCAATCGAAGATCCGATAAAGGAGTGTCGTGATATTCTCCATGCACATCGGTGCCTCATCGTTATTGACCATCTGCAGTGTATTGAAGATTGGGACACAATAAATACTGCCTTGGGGCTTCGACCAGCTACTAGAACTCGTACAATTGTTATTACAAATGAAGCCAGCCTTGCAATCCATTGTGCAGATAATGAGGACCTGGTCTGCAACGTCAAGAGTCTAGAATCGGGTGCAGCCCTTCAGTTATTCAAAGACCAGCTGGTATGTCCACTCCAATACAAGTACACGTTCTGTAAAGAAATATAAGAGCGTTTAGATCAGTGATCTAAGCGCTCTTATATTTCTATACGATCGAGAGCTAGCATGGCTTACCTTTTCTTATGTGGGACAAGCAATCATGGTTGCACACACGCAAAACCCAGGCCTTAACTAAGATTTTTTCACAAGGGACGAGAAGATATATGCATTTGCTACAAGAATATCCTATCACAATAGACACAATGTACTCCCTCCGACTGATTTTATTAGGCCCCTCATATTTTGGGTCAAGCTTTGAATATAAATATAACTAATAAAATATAGAAATCAAATAATATATCCTCTTTCAAATACAAATCTAATAATACACTGTTTTGTAAAATGTACATCATATTTTATTAGTCATACAAATGGTCAAAAATTACCCCAAAATACAAGGATTCAATAAACCCGGACGGAGAAAGTATGTTCAATTGTATTTGTGGGGAGGAAAGATCCATATCCATCTCCTATTCCTCTGTCGTTTCTATTGTGTTGGTCAAAGAACCTTTAGAGGTTAGGGATTTATTTTTCCAAAAAGCTTTGACGTTAGGGATGGGACCTTAGAGCAACTCTACCGGAGTCGCCATATGGGTAGCCTCCTTACCACATATGGAGCACGCTTCATATGGAATTGAAGGCTGCCCTGCCTGTGCCCAAACTCATAATCGCCAAACGGCTGCTTTCATATTTTCGATGCAAGTAGGACCCATGTGGCATTGGGTCATAGATTCTTCCCCAATAATCCAAAATTTATAACACATTTGATTCAATTCGATTTCATTCCTAATAATTATGGTGGAAAATTAGTCATGGTGCAACATACGTTGATAGAACAATTAATAATCAATTAAACTATAAACTAACTGGCTAATAGTTGTGGCGGGTGGCTGGATTCCCCGGCAGGGGCTAGTTGTGTCCAGGGTCAGGGCCAAGTGGGAATGCTCGCGAGTGGACCACGATGGCCTGGAAAACCGCCTCAGCGGCCGCATCCTAGGTCGGCCATGCTTATGCAACAGTGGCATTGCGGGCCTCGATACCCCAAAAAATGGCCTTGGCGCACTCGTCCCATGCCGTCCATGCTTCCGCGGCGGCGGCATTGCGCTAGCGTGGTCCCAAATCCACTGCTCCCTTTCCGCCTCATCCTTCACGAGCTCGGCAAGGCCCACTTCCATCTCACAATACAGGTCCAGGGGATCCGTCGGCTTCATCTGAAACATGTTTTTGAGAGGAAGAGGTGGAGTGGAGGCGGCGAAATATATATGAGAGGCGCTGGAGAGACCAATGGGTAGGGAGAGAAGGAAGGTTGATGGCCTTTTATAATTGCGACCGAACGACTCCTGTGTCAGCCCCGAAGTTTCACAGTACAACGTACGTTATTCACCAAAACTATGTTGTCATAGATCATCACAACACACCTAGGAGATAGGGATGCACTCTCAGCACCGGAGGCCCAACAACTCTCGTTACAGGTCGCAACGGTATTGAACACAATCCTCTCAAACAAGCCTTCCCAATGACAAATTCGAGCTCTATACGCCAAATCCATCGCCAACAGCTGCGATCACGTTCGACATGATAAAATAGCCTTGCAAGGCCCCTACGCTGGCAATAGCCGCCGACCACGTTCTTGGGGCTGCTGCTCCGAAGTCCTTCGCATGGAGACGCAACATGTCCTACGCGCGCACACACACTGCATCATAGATCTTGCACACACAGGCAAGCATATGTTGCGCCCCTCAGCCGCAGCAGCCGCACTCAACCTCACCATCGGCTGCCGACGAGCGCCGCACAGCCTTTCTCCCCACACGCACACATGGATCCTGTGGATTCCGGTGAGCCCTTGGTTTTCCTCGGCGCCTCCTTGCGGCGACGAGAAGGGAGGAGGATGAGAGCCAGATAAACATAATAAGTACGGAGGAAATAGAAAGAGAGAAGTTGGAAAATAACTAATCTATAATGAGTCTAGATGACATGACATGATGACAACATCAAGTGGTCATCAATTATGGTTGGTCGTAAGACTTGCTCTACTCCCTTAATGCATCATAGTAGTCATAGAACATGCATGTATTAGTTCGTCAATATTTTATCTGCGCTACTCCCTTCATCCAAAATTCTACCACGTGGTAGTATAGTTTTTTTTTTCACTGAAACCAACACAAAGTGGAAATACCTTCCGTGCTACTCCACTGTTAAAAAAAAGTTTTGTCTGCATCGATCGAGCCTTGTCCGCAATTTGCTTCGCTGCATTGTGCCCTCCATGCATCCCTCTTCACCGGGCACCACCACGTGCTCCCCATGAAGGCAGTTGTCTTGCTGCTGCACATACACCACCAGACCATCGACGGGGTCATAGCTTGACGATGGTCGAGAAGGAAACGTACCACGGAGAGGGGGTCAGAGGGTCTGAGGTTGCCGATGATGAACCACATGGCCTCCTTCAGCAGGGCCAGCTTCAAGTCACTCATGTTGCCGCTGATCAGGGGATGCGGCCGGATACCCCGCATGCAATGCACCAGTCGTGTTGATAAAGATTTTGCCCCCTTACATTTGTGGCCCAGTGCAGCCTGGTTGGGGTAATACAGGCTCTCGCCATGTTATGCATTATGTTTGGCTGCCAACAAAGCCCAGGCTGCATTAGGGCAGCGACTTTCCGCCAGCAGTTGGTTGGCCACCTTTTGTGGTTTTAAACTGGGATCATGCACTGGCATCGTTGTATTTGGTTGCACACATTAGACCCAATGTCATTATCTTGCACCTCAATGTGACGATCTTACCTGCTATCATCCCAAGCACTACTGTTATTGCATGGTATATACGATCACAGGAGCACAACAAAACCACAATGAGAATGAACTGAACAATGATTATAAAGCTCTTCAACCCACTTGACCCGATCTGGCCTGCACCCTTGCCTACTCCATGATTGATCTTCTCTTTCCTAGCGAACTTGGAGTAATTATCCTCTACTTCCTCTCTAGTTTCATACCCTCTATAGTGGTCGTTCTTGTAATCATTCACATGTTCATGGCATGTCTGCCATGAACCATAGACTCCTGACACTCTCTTTAAGTACCTTCATCTACCACGATAGAAGAATAAGATTTCAACAAGGACAAGCAACACAAGTTGTCACGAACATTGGAACATAAGCATGCATGATTTATATGTTGGAGATATGCCCTAGAGGCAATCATGTATGATGATATTTCCTATGTGTTTATGAATAAAGATAGTCCTTGGACATTATCAATGATGTGTATCAGCAAGTACGTGATTTGTTTGTGGGACTATGCATTGTATGATGACTGTCCTAAAAGGTCCCTAGTCGAAAGGGCTGTGTGGACGCGCAACCAACTAGACTAGCATATGACATGGTCGATGGCTTGGTCTCACGCTAGCCATGGAGCATTGGATGCTAACCGGATAATATGGACTTGGAAGGATCTGGTCGGATTCGACGTAGTCGGATCCGAGTCGAGATAAGGTCCGAGTCGGACAGACCCAACTATGAGACGCAGCGATATGTCATCTGTGAGTCTCTAGTACAACATATGTTATATGTCCTAAGACTTGAGCTGACGCATGTACTCGGGATGGTGATAGACTTGCTTTGGGCCGACCAAACGCTACTCCGTAACTGGGTAGTTATAAAGGTAGGTTTCGGGTTTGT
Organism: Triticum aestivum; assembly: GCF_018294505.1. Classification (NCBI taxonomy): domain Eukaryota; kingdom Viridiplantae; phylum Streptophyta; class Magnoliopsida; order Poales; family Poaceae; genus Triticum; species Triticum aestivum. The sequence continues at coordinate 1,829,707 of NC_057794.1, read as the reverse complement.
CCAGAACCATGCTGCGAGACGTGGTCGAGCAAGATGGGATTTGCCCCTCCGATCAGGAGAGATATACTCTGGGCCCCTCGTGTGATCCGACCAGGATAAGCATGGCCATGCGACAAGGATTATGAGATAATCCGGTTTGTGGTCGGCATCACTGAAACGAGAAAGAGGTCGGGCTAGCACAATGATGACAGACTCGCCTTGAGCTCGACAACATATATCGTGTGGCAAAAGGAATGGAAGTGTGATGTATAGGTTCGCTAACCAGCTTCATAGTCTGCTTGGTGTTCGGCATGCCTTGCTAGAGGCCGCTACCAACCGTGCAGTTCGGAGGTGATCCGAACTGCGACCAAGCCGACTTGAACCTAAGGGGTCACGTGCTTAAGGAAAGGAACCTACGAGGTCGGATCCGAGGACACTGGTCGGATGTGATCCGAACTGTATTCGGATTGTGGCCGAGTAGACTTATGGGCTTTAGGGTCCGTGCGAGGCCCAAGTGTTGAGCCCGTGACGGACGCCTATATATATAGTGGAGGTGCGGCACACTCATGGATCTGATCGCTTCGGCGCTGTCAGTAGGGTTTGCATGTGTTGCAAATAGACACCTCCACTCGCCGCCGGTTGTGTGATCGGACCTAGCAATCCGCCGCACGACGTTCCTCCTGCACGCTCGGATACCGTTAGAGGCGGTGCACTTGCACCACTCCGGCGAACCTGTACGTGGGAACCGACCACCGGTTGTACGAGGGAGATCGGACGAGGAGGAGACGATCCACGTGGACGCGCTGCCCCAACTCTTCTTCCGCTACACGACACTGCGCGTCTAGTGGTAACGAACTGTGATCCATCTCCCGTAGCATGTTCTTGGTTGTTTTTTTCTGCGCGTAGGAAATTTTAATTTACAGTCGACGCACCCTACCGTAGATCCCAACATTATATATCACAAAAGCATCACAAGTTCATCCTAGCTAGCATGACGTCGTCCCACCACCACATCAAAAGGAGGATGTAATCCTACCACCGCAAGTTCACCATCACCATATGAGGGGTTAATATATATCACCTTAGCAAAATATACATGCCATCAATAGTAAGCCCTAGCTACTATAAAATATACACCATCATCAACATATCATGCATGCCAACACCTTCGGATACGCTTGTACTACACTGTAGGAGCGTTTAATAGGGAATGCTAGAATGGACGCTAGCAAGACACAATTAGCAAATTTAATGTTCTTGACACTTAGGTAAATTTCAGCACAAGCTAGGTAACAAGAGGCACACCCTACACATGCATATATGGAGTATAGGCAACGAAAAATAAAGATTATGCACGTGCAAGAAAGTAAAGAGTAGAGTTTATGATCCGTGGTTCCAATAGGTGGTGCTATTGTATATCCGCGTTTATGGAGGTTTCGATCTCAAGGATCAATATCACAAGGTTAAAGGTTGTGAAATTCCACAAAGGAATTGAGTCCACGGAGGGCACCACAAACGAATGGTCCACGTAAAAGTAACCTTGCCTATTTCACCATGGCTTACGCCCATGAAGGACTAACCTCACTCGTGGTAGATGTTCACGAAGTAGGTGATCTCCTCGACCTTACAAAATTCTTGGTTTCTCCAAAAAAAATTGAAGACTCCCAACACACCTAACCAATCTAAGAGGCACCACCCCCCAAAAGGTAATAGATGGGATTATTGACGATGAACTTTTTGCTCTTGTGCTTCAAAAGATAGTCTCCTCAACACTCAAACACTCCCACAAATTTTGGCTTTGGAGTAGGAGAGGGTTTGGGTGGAATGCAATGAGGTGGCTAGAGATCAAAGGTTCTAGCTCTCTCTTAGAAAAATGGAAAATGGAGATGAAAAGTGTATGCTTCTCTCTAGTTGCTCTCTGCGAGTTGGTGGAGTGTGTGGGGATATATATATATAGGCAACACCCAAAATCCGACCATTACACACCTTTATGCACTACTCGGTGGGACCGGGTGAAACCACTTGGTGAGACCTACTAGTACAAAAGGTTTGAACTTTTGGCTTTTTGGTGAGGCCGGATGAAACCATTTGGTGGGATCGAGATGTGCTGACCATAGAACTTTCCACACTTCGGTGTCACGGCTAAAACTAATCAAAAATTTCAATTGAATTAAAGTGGGTAACAGTAGGTTGGCAAGTGCTCTTCTATGGGACCGAAGGGCCAAGTTGGTGAGACCGAACAGCTAGGGTTTAGGCAATGGCTATGTCATATGTAGCTCGGTGGGACCAGATGCATCTGGTTTGGTGAGACCGAGTTTGACTTGGGGTTTTGGACATGGTGGAATGTGAGAGTTTGACTGAGGCTATTGGAGCAATATCTCTAAACACTTGAGCAGTGAATCCATTATCTCAACCTCGTCCGCTTTTAATTGTATTGGCTTTCCTATGTTGGGGAACGTAGTAATTTCAAAAAAATTCCTACGCACATGCAAGATCATGGTGATGCACAGCAACGAGAGGGGAGAGTGTTGTCCACGTACCCTCGTAGACCGAAAGCGGAAGCGTTAGCACAACGCGGTTGATGTAGTCGTACGTCTTCATGATCCGACCGATCCAAGTACCGAACGCACGTCACCTCCGAGTTCAGCACACGTTCAGCTCGATGACGTCCCGCGAACTCCGATCCAGCAGAGCTTCATGGGAGAGTTCCGTCAGCACGATGGTGTGATGACGGTGATGGTGTTGCTACCTACGCAGGGCTTCGCCTAAGCACCGCTACGATATGACCGAGGTGGACTATGGTGGAGGGGGGCACCGCACACGGCTGGGAGAGATCAACATATCAACTTGTGTGTCTAGAGGTGCCCCCTGACCCCGTATATAAAGGAGCAAGGGGGGAGGCCGGCCGGCCCTCTATGGGCGCGCCAGGAGGAGGAGTCCTCCTCCTAGTAGGAGTAGGACTCCCCTTTCCTACTCCTACTAGGAGGAGGAAAGGAAGGAGGGGAAGGAGAAGGAAGGAGAGGGAAGAAAATGAGGAAAGGGGGGCCGACCCCCTAGTCCAATTCGGTTTGGGCTAGGGAGGCCACGCGCCCTGCCTCCTCTCTTCCACCACTTGGCCCATGAGGCCCATTACTTCTTCCTCGTATTCTCGTAACTCCCCGGTACCCTGAAAATACCCGAATCACTCGGAACCTTTCCGATGTCCAAATATAGTCATCCAATATATCGATCTTTATGTCTCGACCATTTCGAGACTCCTCGTCATGTCCCCGATCTCATCCGAGACTCCGAACTACCTTCGGTACATCAAATCACATAAACTCATAATACAATCGTCACCGAAACTTTAAGCATGCGGACCCTACGGGTTCGAGAACTATGTAGACATGACCGAGACACATCTCCGGCCAATAACCAATAGCGGAACCTGGATGCTCATATTGGCTCCCACATATTCTACGAAGATCTTTATCGGTCAAACCGCATAACAACATACGTTGTTCCCTTTGTCATCGGTATGTTACTTGCCCGAGATTCGATCGTCGGTATCTCAATACCTAGTTTAATCTCGTTACCGGCAAGTTTCTTTACTCGTTCCGTAATACATCATCCCACAACTAACTCATTAGTTGCAATTCTTGCAAGGCTTTAAGTGATGTGCATTACCGAGTGGGCCCAGAGATACCTCTCCGACAATCGGAGTGACAAATCCTAATCTCGAAATACACCAACCCAACAAGTACCTTTGGAGACACCTGTAGAGCACCTTTATAATCACCCAATTACGTTGTGACGTTTGGTAGCACACAAAATGTTCCTCCAGTAAACGGGAGTTGCATAATCTCATAGTCATAGGAACATGTATAAGTCATGAAGAAAGCAATAGCAACAAACTAAACGATCAAGTGCTATGCTAACGGAATGGGTCAAGTAAATCACATCATTCTCTAATGATGTGACCCCGTTAATCAAATGACAACTCATGTCTATGGCTAGGAAACTTAACCATCTTTGATTCAACGAGCTAGTCAACTAGAGGCATACTAGTGACACTCTGTTTGTCTATGTATTCACACATGTATTATGTTTCCGGTTAATACAATTCTAGCATGAATAATAAACATTTATCATGTAATAAGGAAATAAATAATAACTCTATTATTGCCTCTAGGGCATATTTCCTTCAGTCTCCCACTTGCATTAGAGTCAATAATCTAGTTCACATCGCCATGTGATTTAACATCAATAGTTCATATTACCATGTGATTAACACCCATAGTTCACATTGTCATGTGACCAACACCCAAAGGGTTTACTAGATTCAATAATCTAGTTCACATCGCTATCTGATTAACGCCCAAAGAGTACTAAGGTGTGATCATGTTTTGCTTGTGATAGAAGTTTAGTCAACGGGTCTGCCACATTCAGATTCGTAAGTATTTTGCAAATTTCTATGTCAACAATGCTCTGCACTAAGCTACTCTAGCTAATTGCTCCCACTTTCAATATGTATCCAGATTGAGACTTTGAGTCATCTGGATCAGTGTCAAAACTTGCATTGACATAACCTTTTACGACGAACCTTTTGTCACCTCCATAATCGAGAAACATATCCTTATTCCACTAAGGATAATTTTGACCAATGTCCAGTGATCTACTCCTAGATCACTATTGTACTCCCTTGCCAAACTCAGGGCAGGGTATACAATAGGTCTGGTACACAGCATGTCATACTTTATAGAACGTATGGCTGATGCATAGGGAATGACTTTCATTCTCTCTCTATCTTCTGCCGTGGTCGGGTTTTGAGTCTTACTCAAATTCGCACCTTTGTAACACAGGCAAGAACTCCTTCTTTGACTGTTCCATTTTGAACTACTTCAAAATCTTGTCAAGGTATGTACTCATTGAAAAACTTATCAAGGGTCTTGATCTATCTCTATAGATCTTGATGCTCAATATGTAAGTAGCTTCACCGAGGTCTTTCCTTGAAAAACTCCTTTCAAACATTCCTTTATGCTTTGCAGAATAAATCTACATTATCTCCGATCAATAATATGTTATACACATATACTTATCAGAAATGTTGTAGTGCTCCCACTCACTTTCTTGTAAATACAGGCTTCACCGCAAGTCTGTATAAAACTATATGCTTTGATAAACTTATCAAAGCGTATATTCCAACTCCGAGATGCTTGCACCAGTCTATAGATGGATCGCTGGAGCTTTCATATTTTATTAGCACCTTTAGGATTGACAAAATCTTCTGGTTGCATCATATACAACTCTTCTTTAATAAATCCATTAAGGAATGTAGTTTTGTTTATCCATTTGCCAGATTTCATAAAACGCGGCAATTGCTAACATGATTCAGACGGACTTAAGCATAGATACGAGTGAGAAACTCTCATCGTAGTCAACACCTTGAACTTGTCGAAAACCTTTTTGTGACAATTCTAGATTTGTAGATGGTAACACTACTATCAGCGTCCGTCTTCCTCTTGAAGATCCATTTAATCTCAATGGCTCGCTGATCATTGGGCAAGTCAATCAAAGTCCATACTTTGCTCTCATACATGGATCTCATCTCAGATTTCATGGCCTCAAGCCATTTCAGGGAATCTGGGCTCATCATCGCTTACTCATAGTTCGTACGTTCGTCATGGTCAAGTAATATGACCTCCAGAACAGGATTACCGTACCACTCTGGTGCGGATCTCACTCTGGTTTACCTACGAGGTTCGGTAGTAACTTGATATGAAGTTACATGATCATCATCATTAGTGTAACACCCCGGATGTAATTTACCTTATATGTACTCCAACTCTTGCCGTTTCCGGCGCTAAGTTATTTTATTTTCTCGGTTTCGGGTTTTTGTCTCCGTGTGTGGTTGTCGTTGTCATGCATCTCATATCATGTCATCATGCGCATTGCATTTGCATACGTGTTCGTCTCATGTATCTGAGCATTTTCCCCGTTGTCCGTTTTGCATTCCGGCGCTTCTATCTCCTCTGGTGGTCCTTTCTACCTTCTTTTCGTGTGTGGGGGTTAAACATTTCCGGATTGGACCGAGACTTGTCATGCGGCCTTGTTTTACTACCGGTAGACCGCCTGTCAAGTTTCGTACCATTTGGACTTCGTTTGATACTCCAACGGTTAACCGAGGGACCAAGAAGGCCTCGTGTGTGTTGCAGCCCAACACTCTTCCATTTTGGCCCAAAACCCACCAAAACCCTCTCCATCATCTAGAGCGTTCGATCACGATCGCGTGGCCGAAAACCGCACCTCATTTGGACTCTCCTAGCTCCCCCTATGCCTATTTAAAGAACCCCCTCCGTAATTCACGGGTCTTCTTCCCCGAATCCCTATATCCCCTTCCTCTCCGCGCGGCGGACAACGTCCAGACGCGCCGGACACGTCCGCCGCCGCGCCCCAGACAACCCGATTGCGCCACGTGTCCCGGGCGGGCGCCCACATCGCCGCCGATCGTGCCGGCCGGCCCGAGCCCGCGGGAGGCCCCCGCGGTCCATCTAGGCGCCGCCCCGCGCCTCCTCTTCCCGAGCCGCAGTGCCCGGCCCCGCTGCCTCCTTCTCCAACTCTGGCGGCCGGAGCACCGCGCCGCACCGCGCTCCTTGCCGGCCGGCCCGCGCCTCCTCCGCTGCCACTCCGGCTCCCTGCCGGCCGGATCCGGCGAGATCCGGTCCGGGAGCGCCTCACCGCCGCCTCCCCGACGAACTCCGGCGAAGCCCCGGTGATCCTCATTTTGCATGCACCAGATCTGGATCGGGTCAAGACCTAGGGTTGACCCCGAGATATTTCTAAGTCATTTTTTCTGCAGTATTTTTATGCCATGTTCATCGCATCGTAACTCCGCATCCGTAGCTCCGTTTTGTGCGTGTAGCATATCAAAATGTTCGCCTTAGAGAGTTCATCATTTCAAATCACTGCGTCATTTTCATTTGAGCTCATCTTGATGCCCGAAATGCTGTTGGAAGAGAGCTATTTGAGTTAATTGTCAGATCTGCTGCACGAAATAGCTTTTTGTCATTTTGCCATGATTAATGTGTGCATGATATGCTCCTGAGCTCTACATGTGTTTTGTTATATGCCATGCTATCTTTATATAGGTGCTTACCATGTATTTTTTTGATATGTGTGGTGAATAGCACAAGCTTGCAAAGTAGTGCATTCGTTAAGGCTGATTTCAGGGACTTAGGATTTCTCGAAGTCCTTGATCTGTTTTTATCGATATGCCATATGTTCATGTTGTTTCCTAGTGATCTGTGCCTCTTTTGAGGATGATCAGTAAGGATGATTTGTTAATATTGTGATTCTCTATCCATCCATGTCTTTGTTTGCAATTATGGAGTACCCTAGCTTGATTCAATCGAGCTCTACTTTCGCTATTTCGTGAATCTTGGCAGATTGTCTACTTGTTAGCGATTTTGCCGAGGATGTTGTTGTTGATCCGTGCATGATATGTTGTTGTTCTTGCCATGTCTAACTTATATAATATGTATTCTTCATGGGTGTATTCTTAGTTTGTCATGCCTTGCCCTGTAGTGGGTGCATCGAGCTCGTAAACATGCCTACTCGTTAACAGATTTGCATGCTCCAGTTTTTCACTAAGTCTGAGATCTGATTATGTTTTTGCCATGTTCACATGCTTGCAATTGTATTTTCTGATCCCTTTTGGCTGAAGGTCACTAACGGACTTTTGTTAAGCTCTTTGAGTAGCTCCATGGCATGCCTTGCCTTGCCATGTTATGTTCCTGTGGCATCTAGTTTTCTTGCTCCAAAATGTGCTACCTGATCTGAAATTCCAGATTTGTGTTAATTTCACTAAGTCTGAAATTCCAGTGCTCCTCTGAGTGTTGGTCCGACCGAGCAGACTGTGGGGCCACCTCGGGGCAACTTGAGGTTTAGTTTTACTCGTAGGATGTCTCATCTGAGTGTGCCCTGAGAACGAGATATGTGCAGCTCCTATCGGGATTTGTCGGCACATTCGGGCGGTGTTGCTGGACTTGTTTTGTCTTTGTCGAAGTTGTCTTGTAGAACTGGGATACCGAGTCTGATCAGAATGTCTCGGGAGAAGGTTTATCCTTCGTTGACTGTGAGAGCTTGTGATGGGCTAAGTTGGGACTCCCCTGCAGGGATTTGAACTTTCGAAAGCCGTGCCCGCGGTTATAGGTAGATGGGAATTTGTTAGTGTCCGGTTGTAGATAACTTGAACCTTAACTTAATTAAAATGAATCAACTGTGTGTGTTACCGTGATGGTCTCTTCTCGGCGGAGTCCGGGAAGTGAACACGGTGTTGGAGTAATGTTTGCCATAGGTTGTTCTTTAGTTCTTCGTTCGTGCTTTGCCTTCTCTTCTTGCTCTCTTTTGCAAACAGGTTAGCCACCAAATATGCTAGTCGCTTGCTGCAGCTCCACATATTACCTTGCCTTACCTATAAGCTTAAATAGTCTTGATCGCGAGGATGCGAGATTGCTGAGTCCCCGTGACTCACATATTACTTCCAAACCAGATGCAGGGCCCGATGACTCCGTTCCAGATGATGCGCTTGAGCTCAAGTGGGAGTTCGATGAAGACTCACGTTGTTACTATGTGTCTTTCCCTGATGATCAGTAGTGGTGCCCAGTTGGGGCGATCGGGACCATGTCGCTTGTTGGGGTTGATCTTTTATTTTGGTACCATAGTCGGACTATGAGTGTATTGAATGATTGTAATGATATTTATGTACTTTGTGTGACGTGGCGATTGTAAGCCAACTATGTACCTTTCCCCTTATTATCTATTTACATGGGTTGTTGTCAAGATTACCTTACTTGCGACATTGCTTTCAATGCGGTTATGCCTCTAAGTCGTGCTTCGACACGTAGGAGATATAGCCGCATCGAGGGCGTTACAATTAGCTTCCTCACTAATTGGTGTAGTAGTCACAGGAACAGATTTCTGTGATGAACTACTTTCCAATAAGGGAGCAGGTATAGTTACCTCATCAAGTTCTACTTACCTCCCACTCACTTCTTTTGAGAGAAACTCCTTCTCAAGAAAGGATCCATTCTCAGCAATGAATATCTTGCCTTCGGATCTGTGATAGAAGGTGTACCCAACATTTTCTTTTGGGTATCCTATGAAGATTTACTTCTCCGATTTGGATTCGAGCTTATCATGTTGAAACTTTTTCACATAAGCATCACAGTCCCAAACTTTAAGAAACGATAGCTTAGGTTTCTCGCCAAACCACAGTTCATACAGTGTCGTCTCAACGGATTTAGATGGTGCCCTTTTTAACGTGAATGTAGCTGTCTCTAATGCATAACCCCAAAACGATAGTGGTAATCGGTAAGAGACATCATAGATCGCACCATATCTAATAAAGCACGGTTACGACGTTCGGACACACCATTACACTGTGGTGTTCCAGGTGGCGTGAGTAGTGCAACTATTTCATATTGTTTTAACTGAAGGCCAAACTCGTAACTCAAATATTTTCCTTCTGCGATCATATCGTAGAAACTTTTATTTTTGTTAGGATGATTCTCCACTTCACTCTGAAATTCTTTGAACTTTTCAAATATTTCAGACTTGTGTTTCTTCAAGTAGATATACTCATATCTTCTCAAATTATCTGTGAAGATCAGAAAATAATGATACCTGTCGCGAGCCTCAATATTCATCGGACCAGATACATCAGTATGTATGATTTCCAACAAATCTGTTGCTCGCTCCATTGTTTCGGAGAACGGAGTCTTAGTCATCTTGCCCATGAGGCATGGTTCACAAGCATCAACTGATTCATAATCAAGTGATTCCAAAAGCCCATCAGCATGGATTTTCTTCATGCGCTTTACACCAATATGACCTAAACGGCAGTGCTACAAATAAGTTGCACTATCATTATTAAATTTGCATCTTTTGGCTTCAATATTATGAAAATGTGTATCACCACGATCGAGATCCAGAAAAACCATTTTCATTGGGTGTATGACCATAGAAGGTTTTATTCATGTAAAAAGAACAACAATTATTCCCTAACTTACATGAATAACCGTATTGCAATAAACATGATCTAGTCATATTTATGCTCAACGCAAACACCAAATAACATTTATTTAGGTTCAACACTAATCCCTAAAGTATAGGGAGTGTACGATGATGATCATATCAATCTTGGAACCACTTCGAACACACATCGTCACTTCACCCTTAACTAGTCTCTGTTTATTTTGCAACTCCCATTTCGAGTTACTACTCTTAGCAACTAAACCAGTATGAAATACCGAGGGGTTGCTATAAACACTAGTAAAGTACACATCAATAACATGTATATCAAATATAGCTTTGTTCACATTGCCATCCTTCTTATCCACCAAATACTTGGGGTAGTTTCGCTTCTAGTGACCAGTCCCTTTGCAGTAGAAGCAGTTAGTCTCAGGCTTAGGTCCAGACTTGGGTTTCTTCACTTGAGCAGCAACTTGTTTGACGTTCTTCTTGAAGTTCCCCTTCTTCCCTTTGCCATTTCTCTTGAAACTAGTGGTCTTGTCAACCATCAACACTTGATGTTTTTCTTGATTTCTACCTTCGCCGATTTTTGCATCGCGAAGAGCTTGGGAATTGTTTTCGTCATCCCTTGCATATTATAGTTCATCACTAAGTTCTACTAACTTGGTGATGGTGAATAGAGAATTCTGTCAATCACTATTTTATCTCGAATATTAACTCCCACTTGATTCAAGCAATTGTAGTACCCAGACAATCAGAGGACATGCTTACTGCTTGAGCTATTCTCCTCCATCTTTTAGCTATAGAACTTGTTGGAGACTTCATATCTCTCAACTCGGGTATTTGCTTGAAATATTAATTTCAACTCTTGGAACATCTCATATGGTCCATGACGTTCAAAACGTCTTTGAAATCCCGATTCTAAGCTGTTAAGCATGGTGCACTAAACTATCAAGTAGTCATCATATTGAGCTAGCCAAACGTTCATAACGTCTGCATCTGCTCCTGCAATAGGTCAGTCACCTAGCGGTGCATCAAGGACATAATTCTTCTGTGTAGCAATGAGGATAAACCTCAGATCACGGACCCAGTCCGCATCATTGCTACTATCATCTTTCAACTTAGTTTTCTCTAGGAACACATATAAAACATAGGGAAGCAATAACGCGAGCTATTGATCTACAACATAGATATGCAAATACTATCAGGACTAAGTTCATGATAAATTAAAGTTCAATTAATCATATTACTTAAGAACTCCCACTTAGAAAGACATCCCTCTAAACTTCTAAGTGATCACGTGATCTAAATCAACTAAACCATAACCGATCATCACGTGAAATGGAGTAGTTTTCAATGGTGAACATCACTATGTTGATCATATCTACTATATGATTCACGCTCGACCTTTTGGTCTCAGTGTTCCGAGGCCATATCTGCATATGCTAGGCTCGTCAAGTTTAACCTGGGTATTCTGCGTGTGCAAAACTGGCTTGCACCCGTTGTAGATGGACGTAGAGCTTATCACACCCGATCATCACATGGTGTCTAGGCACGACGAACTTTGGCAACGGTGCATACTTAGGGAGAACACTTTTATCTTGAAATTTAGTGAGAGATCATTTTATAATGCTACCGTCATAACTAAGCAAAGTAAGATGTATAAAAGATAAGCATCTCATGCAATCAAAATATGTGATATGATATGGCCATCATCATCTTGTGCCTTTGATCTCTATCTCCAAAGCATCGTCATGATCTCCATCGTCACCAGCATGACACCATGATCTCCATCATCTTGATCTATATCAATGTGTCGTCACATGGTCGTCTCGCCAACTATTGCTCTTGCAACTATTGCTATCGCATAGCGATAAAGTAAAGCAATTATTTGGCACTTGCATCTTATGCAATAGAGAGACAACGATAAGGCTTTTGCCAGTTGCCGATAACTTCAACAAAACATGATCATCTCATACAACAACTTATATCTCATCACGTCTTGACCATATCACATCACAACATGCCCTGTAAAACAAGTTAGACGTCCTCTACTTTGTTGTTGCAAGTTTTACGTGGCTGCTACTGGGCTTAGCAAGAACCGTTCTTACCTATGCATCAAAACCACAATGATAGTTTGTCAAGTTGGTGCTGTTTTAACCTTCGCAAGGACTGGGCATAGCCACACTCGGTTCAACTAAAGTTGGAGAAACTGACACCCGCCAGTCACCTGTGTGCAAAGCACGTCGGTAGAACCCGTCTCACGTAAGCGCACGCGTAATGTCGGTCCGGGCCGCTTCATCCAACAATACCGCCGAACCAAAGTATGACATGTTGGTAAGCAGTATGACTTATATCACCCACAACTCACTTGTGTTCTACTCGTGCATATGACATATACGCATAAAACCTGGCTCGGATGCCACTGTTGGGGAATATAGTAATTTCAAAAAAATTCCTACGCACACGCAAGATCATGGTGATGCACAACAACAAGAGGGGAGAGTGTTGTCCACGTACCCTCGTAGACCGAAAGCGGAAGCGTTAGCACAACGCGGTTAATATAGTCGTACGTCTTCACAATACAACCGATCCAAGTACCGAACGCACGGCACCTCCGAGTTCAGCACACGTTCGGCTCGATGACGTCCCGTGAACTCCGATCCAGCAGAGCTTCACGGGAGTGTTCCGTTAGCACGACGGTGTGATGACGGTGATGGTGTTGCTACCGACGCAGGGCTTCACCTAAGCACCGCTACGATATGACCAAGGTGGAATATGGTGGAGGGGGGCACCGCATACGGCTGGGAGAGATCAATAGATCAACTTGTGTGTCTAGAGGTGCCCCCTGCCCCCATATATAAAGGAGCAAGGGGGAGGCCAGCCGACCCTCTATGGGCGCGCCAGGAGGAGGAGTCCTCCTCCTAGTAGGAGTAGGACTCCCCTTTCGTGCTCCTACTAGGAGGAGGAAAGGAAGGAGGAGAAGGGGAAGGAAGGAGAGGGAGGAAAAGGAGGAAAGGGGGGCCGTCCCCCTAGTCCAATTCGGTTTGGGCTAGGGGGGCCGCGTGCCCTGCCTCCTCTCTTCCACCACTTGGCCAATGAGGCCCATTACTTCTTCCTCGTATTCCCGTAACTCCCCGGTACCCCCGAAAATACCCGAATCACTCAGAACCTTTCCGATGTCCGAATATAGTCGTCCAGTATATCGATCTTTACGTCTCGACCATTTCGAGACTCCTTGTCATGTCCCCGATCTCATCCGGGACTCTGAACTACCTTCGGTACATCAAATCACATAAACTCATAATACAATCGCCACCGAAACTTTAAGCGTGTGGACCCTACGGGTTCGAGAACTATGTAGACATGACCGAGACACGTCTCCGGCCAATAACCAATAGCGGAACCTGGATGCTCATATTGGCTCCCACATATTCTACGAAGATCTTTATTGGTCAAACCGCATAACAACATACGTTGTTCCCTTTGTCAACGGTATGTTACTTGCCCGAGATTCTATCGTCGGTATATCAATACCTAGTTCAATATCGTTACCGGCAAGTCTCTTTACTCGTTCTGTAATACATCATCCCGCAACTAACTCTTTAGTTGCAATGCTTGCAAGGCTTCAAGTGATGTGCATTACCGAGAGGGCCCAGAGATACCTCTCCGACAATCGGAGTGACAAATCCTAATCTTGAAATACACCAACCCAACAAGTACCTTTGGAGACACCTATAGAGCACCTTTATAATCACCCAGTTACGTTGTGACGTTTGGTAGCACACAAAGTGTTCCTCCGGTAAACGGGAGTTGCATAATCTCATAGTCATAGGAACATGTATAAGTCATGAACAAAGCAATAGCAACAAACTAAACGATCAAGTGCTATGCTAACGGAATGGGTCAAGTCAATCACATCATTCTCTAATGATGTGACCCCGTTAATCAAATGACAACTCATGTCTATGGCTAGGAAACTTAACCATCTTTGATTCAACGAGCTAATCAAGTAGAGGCATACTAGTGACACTCTGTTTGTCTATGTATTCACACATGTATTATGTTTCCGGTTAATACAATTCTAGCATGAATAATAAACATTTATCATGAAATAAGGAAATAAATAATAACTTTATTATTGCCTCTAGGGCATATTTCCTTCATCCTATGGACTCAATGTGATCTTGGATCACTTATATATAAGAGGAAGAGTCTTGAAGCTTGACTAACACTTATCCTTAGCATGTTGAGGGTCCACTTTACATTCCAAACTTGTGCCTAATGTTGAACTCATCCTGAAATATTCTCAAGGAAACCATTAGTCCAATAACATGCATGTTGACATAAATTACTAAAACCACCACGGGAGTGGATGTGCTTTCATACACGTTTAGTAAGCACCTAAGACAGAGTGTCATGTGGCCCTCTGCCATTCCAGCAAAGCCAAGATCTTGTGCCTTGTTGTCCAGTACGTAGCTAAGAGCAGCCATGAGAGCCCCTCACTAAACCCAATGTTGTCCATGACAGCGTTGTACATGTTAGAGTGCACGTCGGTGGGCTTGCTCGCCCTGTTGACGGTTGACACCTCCTTGAAGACGTCGGTCATGCTACTAAAGAAGCTCAACTCCTCCTATCAAGGCGCCATCTTCCTCTTGGCAAGAATAGTTTTGGCAAGTCCATCAAGGATGATGGTCTTCAACTTCTGGGTATCTGGATACTCAAGGGAAGGCGTACTTAGAGGCTCACTAGAGCCCATGACATGCCTTCTAGTAGCCAGACCCTAGGAAAAGATTGTCTACATCTAAGAGTACTTCTAGATGGGCTTGTTGGGCTCCTAAACGTCCTTGGCATGATCAAGAAAGAAACACAATGATGTTAGTAGTGATTGGCATGCTAGATCAAGTGAAACAAGTGCTAGGTTAGATAACCTCGATGTGGCCTTGGTAGTACTCAATCTCCAACACAATGGTGAAGGTGTCTTGCTCCTATTGTGCTCCACAAGCTTGGACACCTAGATCCATCTCACTCTCCACTTCCGAAGAAGGTTGTACACATGTGTTGAGGTCACCTATGTGCCACAAACTCAAATACCTGCTTTGCAACAACATTCAGATGCACCTCCTTGAAGCCCTTATCTGTCCTCACACCACTACATATGATATAACACACACTATCCACGAAGTTGGACATGAAAAGAGGCAAATTCATCACATTCCGCTTCATTGCCCCCCGGGTCTGTGTCTTTATAGCCTTAATGGATGCCTTAGTAGCTACCACATGCACCACCACCATTAAATAGGCTATTCAAGGCCCTAAAACACCTCCTCTGTATTTGAAGGCAATGGCTGGGAGTCCTTAACATAGGAGGTATAGGTATGGGTGTTCGATAGAGCAAGGACCCGACTGACTTCTTCAATGGTCATGTCCTACAATGTTTAACATCAGGACATGTTAGCAACAGGACTAGCTGAACAAGAACAATGCATCTAACATACTACCATACTACACATGGACTGATCATCCAGCTCAACACACTAGAACATCTTAAAAACTAGCATGGATTGGTCATGAAATACAACACACTACCACATTTACCATAGTATACATGGACTGGTCATGAAGCTCAACATACTACCAAATCTACCAACTAGCATGAACATCATCATTGCTGACATGGAAAGCATGCACATCTACAACAACAACATGAACGTCATCATGCCCGACAAGCAGAACCTACCATACTACCAAAATGGCACCACTAGCATCTGATCTACCACATCTATGCACACATCATCATGAAACAATAATTGCATAACATACCATAGTACCTGAGTTCTACTATAATCTATCACATGCTCACAGACCTAAGCTACATCGAGTAGGAAGTGATGTTAATTACAACAACCAGGGTAGAGGGTAGAGGGGGAGACAGAGAACAACTTAGAGAAGAGGAGGAAGAAGAATAGCCGCCGCCGACCACCGCCAACTGGAGAAGATGGCGCTGCTTACCTACTCGTTGATGAAGAAGCAGCCCGAGACGAAGATCTTGAGGGGGCGGGGGGACTGGTGGCATGGTTCAGGCGGTGAGTCGAAGGGCGCTAAATAAGGCAATGAATCAGTGAGAGGTGATCGGACTACTCCCGCCTATTTTTTTGGGACACGCAAGAGCCGCGCCATCTCCCTGTCCACGTGAGCTCGGCGTTGCGTTCCGCCCGCCTGCACGAGATGAACCTAGCCGAGTGGAAACTGCCAATTCAGCCGTTTTTCTAGGGCTTGGTTGAGAGATGATTTGATGTTCTTGCAGGCCAAGACTTCCATCCAGCCTAACTAACCAAACAGACCAAAAAGTGCATCCATAGAGTGGAAATTACTCCTCAGCGCCCTATCTCCTTCTCACTTCCTTTTTCTAAGTGACTTGGTCATCATTAGTGGGTCCACCATGTCACCAGCATGAGGAGGCATGCAAGGGAGGCGCAGTACATGCAAGCATTTGGACCCACCAGTTTTTTCATTGCACACCACCTCTTTCTCTCACAATGTTTGTTGGCTCTCGTGCTACAGCCGGTTGTAAGCTTATAGCCCGCTTCTCTTCTCTCTCCTCCAACTAGGCACAAATTTGATGTGGCATCTCTTTTAGCCCACCCACGTCACTCTATTGTACTTGCTCTTAGCCACCCTCTCATATCGCCTAGCTGGGAGATGAATGCAACCAATAATGCCCAGTGGTGGCGGGTTTGCTTGTGGCCACCAAAGATATTGCGGCCACATGGGTGGCTGCTGACGGTGAAGAGAAGCCGGCGCCGCGAGTATGCCACCAGGCCAATGGTGCAAGAATATTCTAAAAGGCAAGGTTGAAAGTGCTCAACACAGCCTAAGTGCACTTAGGAGTAATTGCAGCGCAGGTGTGGAGACATCTTATTTGTAGAAAAAAAGTTGCTAAGACACCTCGTGCAACCAAAACAGAAAGGGGGAATAGAGAAGCAAGAAGGCCAACCAGAAAAGAAGCCCATCACAGCCCAACTGAATCCTAAGGTTTTCTTTCTCACAATTTCATCTCGGGCCGGGGATCCTAGATCCTACTTCCCACGTAGGTTAGGGAATAGCTATGTAACATGCACCATATACTACCGCTAGGTACGATTGGGCTAGCCCAAATAGGAAGACTCATTTTTCTGGTTTTGGGATGGTTCTAGAACCTTTCTAGACCGGGTTTTTCCTTTCTTTCTTGGTTTTATTTTGGTTTATATATTTTTTATTGTTTCCTAATTTTCATTTTTTAATCATGATTTTTTTTCAATTTTCATGAGTATTTTTCAATTCGTGAACATTTTTCAATTTTGCGTTTTTGAATCGTATGTACTTTTTTTAATTCATGAACTTTTTTCAAATTTGCAAACGATTTTTGAAATCATGATTTATTTTCAAGTAACTAACATTTTTAATTTTGAGAGTACTTTAAATTCATGAGCATTTTCTAAAATAAAGTTGAACATTTTTTGAATTTTGTTAAACACAAAAACAAAAAGAAAACATAAAAAAAACTAGTGCCCGCACCGTGCGCTGGGCTGGCCCAAAAGTGAGCACATGGTACACGTTTGCTCGCCACTAGCCCTCGGGGAACATGGGTGAGAACTGGATCCACCGAGCTGTAACCACGACTCTTCTCAAAAAATAGGAGGAAAAAATTGTAACCATGACTCCTTGGCCGCCAACCACGTGGTGTCCACTTCCCTGTGACAACATTGAAGGTAGACGTCAATTTGCAGCCTAGGTCAGTGATTCCTCACCGGAGAAGGCATATTACTCATCTGTATTTGGCCAGCATAACCTCTTTTGCAGTGTTTTTGGGAGTAGTAATTCTAATCACAATTGGTGTGTCAAGGCTAGCTACTAATCACATAGTACTCTATCTGTAAATAAAAAAAACATCTTATATAATGATAGGGAGGGAGTACTAATTAATGATTATTGTTAAATTGCAGGACACTATTTTGGTCCCTGGGGAGCCTTCCAATGTAATGCTAATGGAGAGAGCTGAGCTTACATTCCCGCAGTAATACTCGCTGTATGTCGTTACATCGACAGCCGTCTAGGGTCATTGGAGAATCTGAATGAGGCCTTCATACGCGAATTGGGGGATAGTCGCTATGGTCTAAAGGGTCTATTCGCCTGGATGCATTCATACTTCCGTTCTTGTCCTGATTTCCTCAAGCCGTGTGTCTTCTACCTGCCCATTTTCCCTCCAAACCACAACATCCGCCGAAGACGTCTGTTGAGGCGGTGGACTGCAGAGGGCTACTCCAGAGACACTGTTAATGCTATTGCGGAGCAAAACGGGGGAAATCCTTTGGAAAGCTCATCGATCTAAGTATGATCCAGCTTCAATCAGTGACAACCAATGTGCCATCCATGAGCCTGACTTCGTGCAGTGTCAATGGTTTTTTCCGAGAGTACATTGTCTCACAGCCAATGGAAGATAACATGGTCTTTGCACTGGAGGAGCATTGCAGCCAAAACTCGCAGTACACAGGAAGGCACCTTGTCATCAGAAGCAGCTGGGATAGAGATAGATATGTATTTGACAGCATCGACTTCTCGCGACTACGGTCTTTGACAGTGTTTGGGGAGTGGAAGTCATTCTTCATCTCTGAAAAGAGAAGGTTCTTCGGGTGCTAGATCTGGAAGACACCTCAGAAGTAACAAACGACGACCTCGAGAAGATTGTGAAGCTACTGTCTCGCCTCAAGTTCCTCTCTCTGCAAGGAATCACGAGTTTGTCCCGTTTGCCCGATTCACTGGGCAATCTGAAGCAGCTCGAGACTCTGGATGTGAGACACACCTCTGTGGCCATGCTGCCATCAACCATCATCAACCTGCAAAAGCTACAGTATATTCGTGCCGGCACCACTGCAGCACGAGGAGACGAGGAGCCATCAGCACAAGAAAGAAGTACTGAAGGGATAGGGAAACTGATGGCTTTGCACACGCTAGGTGTTATCGATGTTGGCACCAAGGGGGGCCATGCCATCCTGAAAGAACTCAAGAATCTTACCCAGGTGCGCAAGCTCGTTGTGTCAGGAGTCAACCACGACAACGCCCAGGATTTCTATTCTGCCATCATGGCTCAGGGCCATTTGCAGTCTTTGTCGGTGCGCCTCGACGAGGATATCCAGGATTTCTTCTCTTGTCTGGATGACATCCCTGAGGAGTCACTAAAGAAAAACCTAACAAGCTTTAAGCTGTACGGTCATGTATCTAAGTTGCCAGCCTGGACCAGTCAGTTAAGAAATTACATTAAGTTGGATCTTGAGATGACAGTATTAATGCTGGAGGAGGTGATAGATTCCCTCGGAGATATAACATTTCTACGAAGATTACGTCTTTGTGTCAAGCCAAGTCAAGATGTTGAGCTCAATATTTGTTTCAGGAGCCAATTAGGTCGGAAATTTTTGGTCCTTGAGTTCATCGAAATTGATTGCAGCTCCAGGTTACAGCTAGCTTTTGAAGAAGGGGCAATGCGCTATCTTCATCTGCTGAAGGTTCACTGCGCTGGTGGATCGCAGATTTCTGGGCTAGCACATCTAGAGGAACTCAAGGAAGTCCAGATTATAGGTTCCTGTGACGTGGCGCTCAAGCAAGACCTGGAGCGACAACTTGAAGAACATCCAACTAAACCCAAGCCCGTTTTGGTGATGGAGGAAGTATCTTCTTGCTGAAGTCGTTCGCCGCATCGCAGGGATCCGCATGTCCGGTACTCTGATCGATTCATTTCCGTTCTGTATGTCCATGGCGGATTGAATGGCCTGCGTGCCACTCGGCTCCCAGACACTTATGTATGTACGTTCATCTGCGCGGCTGACTGTTTGCTTCCCATTTCTTTCTTTCTTTTAAGATGTGTGTCTAAAAGAAACCATGTTGATGCTCAGCAAGTTGTATTGTTTGTTAAAATAAATCCGAGACACTCCGTCAATCATCCAAGGACAAAGCAATCACACGAGCACGGCACCGAGATTTGTTAACGAGGTTCACCAATATGGCTACGTCCCCGGCGCTTGACTATGGGCGCTCCTCCCCGTGACACCGTCACAATACCGCACACCGGCCACCCGGGCGCCGGCACACGCCGCCGGCTCCCCCTTGCGCGCCTGTGCTATTATGTTGGCATAGGTTACATCGTGTGTCTAGCTCTGCTATATATGAGAGGCCTAGGATACAAGTGTCCTACTTGGACACGATTCCATATCCTATCTAAACACAATACAAGTACAAGTCCAACTGTAACCTACCTTGTACACTATATTCGACACAACTCTAACAAACTCCACCTTGGCGAATATACTCCACAACCCTGAATTTATCCATGTGTCAAACTTCCATGTACATTGGACTTGAGCTTATCCCATGAGCACCGCCGCTACTCCAAAGACTCCATATGACTACACCTACAACTTGTAGTGCCTTCTTTTCTTGACCACAGTCAACACTCGAGCAAAATTAAGTTCCGTGTTACTCTAGTTTGTGCTCCCAACTTCTAGAGTATCAGTCCAACGCCATCACACACTGATCACTGACCTGCGTGAAAATGAACAATTCACATATTGGTTGTCACACATAAGAGTTACCTGAACTCAACATCCCCGCTCCTTTCACCGTTGCTTGTAGTCACCACGAGTCAAATTCGCAGTTGTCTCACCACATGTATGACCACCAAAGCCCTGGCCCGTCTCCATGTCCCGTGCGCACCGCACGCCTCGCCGCTATTACCGCGTCGAGCCTCCACTGTCCCGTTTGTTGGAGTTGTGTCGAATATTGTGTACAAGGTAGGTTACAGTTGGACTAGGAGTTGTATTGTGTTTACGTAGGATGTGGAGTTGTGTCCTAATAGGACACTTGTATCCTAGGCCTCTCATATATAGCGGGGGTAGACACACGATGTAATCTATGCCAACATAATAGCACCGGAACGCAGGGGAAGCCGGCGGCATGTGTCGCTGTCCAGGGCGACCGGGTGCGGTATTGTAGCGGTGTCATGGGGAGGAGCGCCCATAGTCAGGCCCCGGGGATGTAGCCATATCGGTGAACCTCGTTAACAAATCTCGGTGTCGTGCTCGTGTGATTGCTTGGTCCTCGGATGATCAACGGTATGCCTTGGATTTTTCTAACAAGTTGTATCATGAGCTAGGTTGTCTGGAGATTGTTTGTTGTTGATCCAGAGGAAGTACCGAGTTTTGAGATGCAGCCGTGACTACGGCGTGGTTCTCGCCGACATCGGGAAAAGCAATTGGCGGCGGCAGCGGTAGATCGGATCGATCCGATATGAACCTGGCAAGCGGCGGCGTTCCACGCGGGCAGAGCGCTAGGGCAACCAGAGGCGCTGGTGCAGCCACGTGCGCAGGGCAGGGACGAAGCCCAGTGGGGCTAGCGTGGTCCAAAAGGCGTGTGGCCTGTGCGGCGCAAGGAGGGCCTAGGTCGCAGGGAGTAGTGGCGCGTTCTCGTTGCAGGTGCTGGAGGCCGTAGAAGCCGAGTCGAGCGACGCGAGATTTGTTTGGACCAAAAAGTGGACCGAGTCCATGTATGACACGACGAGAGGCAGCATATCAATCGGGAAGAGAAAATCCATTGATAGCGGCAATCCACCGGAATTAGCACAGGCTAGGCAAAGCAAGTTGCACCAGCCAGCATTGGAGATTAAGCCAGGAGCAGAACACGTGAAGACCGAAATGAATTTTTGGTTCGTTTTGCTATTAGTACGCGAAGATCTTGTTCATGTGCTTGGGCATCACGTGCATAGCTCGGGTATTTTTTCACACATTCAGTCATACGAAGAACCATGACGTCAGCGGATATCAGGTTTGAGGTGGAGTAGTTCAACGGAACTAAAAACCTTGGGTTATGCCAGAAAGGGTGAAAAAATATGTTTGCACAACAGAGATGCTTGAAGGCGTTACGAGAAGTCATATCAGCTAAGATGGAAATATCATGTGATGGATGAGAATTCGTGGATGATGATTTGGGAGCGTCGAGCGTGTCATACAGTCGAACGAGTTCGGCTAGGTCCGACTAGGCAATCTGACGGATCGACTTGGATGTCGGTTGATACAGAAGACGGTGGTGGAATCGGCGACGACGACATAGGAGCGTGATGCTGATGGTGACCGACTTCTGGGCGTGGAAACACGTGGCACAGGCCACGAGGGCTTGTGTGGCTTCGACAAGACTATGGCGCGGGGTTGATTCAAGGTGGTGTACACACGGAGCTTGAAGTCGACGGGGCGTGGGGTGGGACGTACAACCACCATGGAGTCATGTTGAAGGTGGAGCTGGATTGAGGGGCTACGGCGTAAGTCGACAGAGAGTCGAAGCCTATTCAGTGGGCAAAAAAGCGAGTGACATGCAGTTCGGACTGGAGCCCAGTGGTCTGATGGAAGCGTGAAACTCGTCACCGGTCGGTGATGATCGGTGGTACTCTGTAGTGGGGGTTGAGTGGTGTGGGTTTGCGACCCTTGAGACTCAACCAGGACAGCGGAGGCTCGACACGATAATAGCGGCGGGACGTGCGGTACGCACGGGACATGGAGACGTGCCAGGGCTCTGGCAGTCATACATGTGGTGAGACAACTGCGAGTTTGACTCAGAATGACTACAAGCAATGGTGAAATTCTTTCAAGTTTCAGACAGGCGGTCAAGAAAGGAGCGGTGATGTTGAGTTCAGGTAACTCTTATGTGTGACATCCAATATGTGAGTTGTTCACTTTCACGCAGGTGAGTGATCAATATGTGATGGCGTTGGACGCATACTCTGGAAGTTGGGAGCGCAAACTAGAGTAATGTGGAACTTAATTTCGTTCGATTGTTGATTCTGGTCAAGAAAAGAAGGGACTACAAGTTGCAGGAGGAGTCATATGGAGTCTTTGGAGTAGCAGCGATACTCATGGGATAAGCTCAAGTCCAATGTACATGGAAGTTTGATGCATGGACGAATTCAAGGTGGTGGAGAATATTCTCCAAGGTGGAGTTTGTTGGAGTTGTGTCGAATATTGTGTACAAGGTAGGTTACAGTTGGACTAGGAGTTGTATTGTGTTTACATAGGATGTGGAGTTGTGTCCTAATAGGACACTTGTATCCTAGGCCTCTCATATATAGCGGGGGTAGACACACGATGTAACCTATGCCAACATAATAGCACCGGAACGCATGGGAAGCCGGCGGCATGTGCCGGTGTCCAGGGCGACCGGGTGCGGTATTGTAGCGTTGTCATGGGGAGGAGCACCCATAGTCAGGCCCCGGGGATGTAGCCATATCGGTGAACCTCGTTAACAAATCCCGGTGTCATGCTCATGTGATTGCTTGGTCCTCGGATGATCAACGGTATGCCTTGGATTTTTCTAACAAGTGGTATCATGAGCTAGGTTGTCTGGAGATTGTTTGTTGTTGATCGAGAGGAAGTACCGAGTTTTGAGATGCAGCCGTGACTACGGCGTGGTTCTCGCCGACATCGGGAAAAACAATTGGCGGCGGCGGCGGTAGATCGGATCGATCCGATGTGAACCTGGCAAGCGGCGGCGTTCCACGCGGGCAGAGCGCTAGGGCAACCAGAGGCGCTGGTGCAGCCACGTGCGCAGGGCAGGGACGAAGCCCAATGGGGCTAGCGTGGTCCAAAAGGCGTGTGGCATGTGCGGCGCAAGGAGGGCCTAGGTCGCAGGGAGTAATGGCGCGTTCTCGTTGCAGGTGCTGGAGGCCGTAGAAGCCGAGTCGATCGACGCGAGATTTGTTTGGACCAAAAAGTGGACCGAGTCCATGTATGACACGACGAGAGGCAGCATATCAATCGGGAAGAGAAAATCCATTGATAGCGGCAATCCACCGGAATTAGCACAGGCTAGGCAAAGCAAGTTGCACCAGCCAGCATTGGAGATTAAGCCAGGAGCAGAACACGTGAAGACCGGAAGGAATTTTTGGTTCGTTTTGCTATTAGTACGCGAAGATCTTGTTCATGTACTTGGGGCATCACGTGCATAGCTCGGGTATTTTTTCACACAGTCAGTCATACGAAGAACCATGATGTCAGCGGATATCAGGTTTGAGGTGGAGTAGTTCAACGGAACTGAAAACCTTGGGTTATGCCAGAAAGGGTGAAAAAAATATGTTGGCACAACAGAGATGCTTGAAGGCGTTGCGAGAAGTCATATCTGCTAAGATGGAAATATCATGTGATGGATGAGAATTCGTGAAAGATGATTTGGGAGCGTCGAGCATGTCATACAGTCGAACGAGTTCGACTAGGTCGGACTAGGCAATCTGACAGATCGACTTGGATGTCGGTTGATACAGAAGACGGTGGTGGAATCGGCGACGACGACATAGGAGCGTGATGCTTGTTGGCCTAGTCCTGACGCCGAGTACTTCCAGCGACAGGCAACGACGACGACAGACAAAGCTCTGACGAGCTCGACGAGTTGCTTTTACGCTGAGGCGCACCGTAGCAAAGCTAGCCTTCAGCTAGTAATCAATCCTTTGTCTGATCTACTAGTACTAGTACGTATGAGCACTTCTAGCCGGAAGCGTTCCAATCGATCTAGCTATCTCACGTAACCAGCACAATACAAAGAATCGATCTGATGGCCAGACGCACGTATCGTGCGTTTCTTTATTGCTTCAACTCACGGTTTACAAGCCAGGTTACACGCATATAAATATGGTCAAGATAGACTACAAGCTAACCTACTCGGACACCAACTCTAGTCCAACTCGGCCACCTATACATGCATTAACCGGACACACTCGTACATGGATTCTACTCCTACTTGGCCACGTGCAGCGTTCCGTGCACAATTCGTGTTTAACTCTAACAATCACCCCCTAAACACGACGTGGCCGCGTCACAGCTCGGACGCCGATCCTTCTTCTCATCTCCAAAAGCTTCTCTCGATCCAAAGCCTTGGTTCGGATGTCCGCCAGCTGATCATCGGTGCGAATGTAGTTGACCTCCGTCTTACCTTCTTCCACGCAGTCCTTTGTATAGTGATACACCGTGTCAATGTGCTTGCTCCTATCATGCCGCACTGGATCCTCACGTAGAAAAGGCGTAGACTCGCTGTCAACGTTGAGCACCACCGGTTCCGGATCTCGATCCATGAGATCACTGTACATAACCTGACGCCAACACTCCTTTGTGCTCGCATCCTTAAAATCCGCCGGTTCCTTGGCGCTTAGACACCGTCGCCCACTCCTTTTCACCTTTTCCGGGTCAATCATCCGAAGAATTTTCTCCGGATACGGGTGCAACTCCGGTTGAAGCAATATAGGTGTAGGTGATGATGCCCTTCCCTCCTTCATGGACACCAGTGTTACCTTGTCGTTCCTGCCTCCCAGCGTTGCAGTGGCCAAGTTTTGCAAAACTGCACTTGATAAGACCTCTGGTCTCCCTGGTAAATCAGCAGCCTGACCTGGGCCACCAAAGCCGTCCTCAACTGCGCATGGACTTTCAGGTAGAATTGTTGGGTTGCCCCTCACTTTTAGCATGCTGGAAAGGTCCGTTGGATAGTTTCTTTGTGATAGGCCAAGCCCACCACGTTCACCTCCTAGCCCTCCTTCTCCTCCTGTTCTACGTGAGCTGCAACCTGCTTCTTCAGGTACCGGTCCATGCCCTGCCACATCTCGTCGTGTTGGCTGACTGCTTTGAAGGCTCCCAAGATCACCTCCCTGCTATCCCAACCTGTGGGCCTCACAAAGCCGTGGCTGGCTCTGGCACTCCTGGCCGACCACCACATCGCCTGGTCGAGTGCACGCAGCACTCATTTCACCAGAGTGAGCCGCCTCACCATCCAGCATGTCTGTTTTGGTTGGCGACACGTCACATGTACGCCTTGCTTCTTCGTGGACTTCCGACGCCACGTAAGTCTTCGATTTGTCTGAACGCATCGCTCGAAGACTGCTTCTCCATGGCCGAGTACACGCGGCAATAGCTGCGTCCGCTCCAGCGAAGTTAGCACTTATGCCCGTAACATCGACGTAATCTTCGGAACCACCCCCATGTCCGTAGCGTCGACATGAGTTTCCGAACCATGATCTTGACAGTGAACTTTTTCTTCACGGAGCACGACAATTTCTTTAGCCGATGCTTGAAGAACTGGATCCACCTTGTCCACGAGTTCGCACATCAACATCATGTCACTGTCGTCACCTTGCTGGGCCATGAGCGCCTTCTGCTTCGGTGCTTCCTCGCAGTCAGCCTTGAAGTGACCAAGGAGGCCACAGTTATAACACCTCACTTTTCTGATGTCAAACTTCCTCCTCGGTGGTGCAGGTGCAGCCTCATCATCTGAGTCGTCGTCCGAGTCAGCGAAGTTCTTTCTCGTCGAACGCTGCTTCCCCTTCTTCTTGCTACTGCTTATGGATCTGCCTCGCTTTTCCAGGGCGATCCACTGCGCCTTTGTGAGCATCACAAGCTCGTCGTTCTTCCCGTCCCCAAGACTGTACCGCATACGCTCATCGTGAGCCTTGTACCGTCCGACAAGATCGTCGATGGAGAGAGTCGCGAGATCGACGCACTGCTCGATCGCCGTGACAATTTGCAGGTACCGGGGAGGGGCCGCGCGCAAGAACCGCCGGACAACCGAGGCCTCCGTGAGGTTCTCTCCAAGCGCTCGAATCCGATTGACGAGAGTAGCCACCCGTGAAGCAAACACATCCATGGACTCATCATCGCCCATGACCAAAGTCTCGTAGTTCCTTAGGAGAGTTTGAAGATTGGCTTGCTTGACACGGGTGTGTCCCTCGAACATGAGCTTGAGCGTATCCCACACCTCCTTCGCCGTTGCTTTGGCGATTAGGTGCTGGAGGACATCCATCGGCATCACCCAGTAAATCGCTGACGCTGCTTGCCGATCCTTCCGGTGCTCGGTTCCCTCCTTCTTGAACGCGTCGCCTCCGGGATCCACCGCGTCCCATAGCTCGTTGGCGCGGAGACCACACTCCATGAGGGCCTTCCAGGCCCCGAAGTTCTCGCGATCAAACCGTGGATACGACGAACTCGCCGGAGCAGCAATTACTTTAGCGGCACCGGAGTACTCCACCAGCTGCTTGGTCTTGTCCTTCTCGTCGTCCGACATGATCTCCCGTTACTAGAAGATCAACCTTGCTCTGATACCAACTGTTGGCCCAGTCCCGACGCCGAGTACTTCCAGCGACAGGAAACGACGACGACAGACAAAGCTCACTGACGAGCTCGACGAGTTGCTTTTACGCTGAGGCGCACCGTAGCAAAGCTAGCCTTCAGCTAGTAATCAATCCTTTGTCTGGTCTACTAGTACTAGTACGTATGAGCACTTCTAGCCGGAAGCGTTCCAATCGATCTAGCTATCTCACGTAACCAGCACAATACAAAGAATCGATCAAGTAGATTAGGCTTTGTATGCGCGTGTGGAATTTGCTTCAGCCAGCGGTAGATCAATCAGGCGCACCTGCTTTGCTAGTTGGAGGCTAGCTTTGTATTGCGCTGGGTGGATTGATCGGACGAAGCTAGCTTGCATTGCTTCGTCGTCGTTCGTCGTCGTCGGTCGTATCGCCGTATCGCCGTTGCTGGAAGTACTTGGGGCTGCGAAGAAGAATCGGCATCGGCGCTGTAACGTGACAATGTTGTGTTTAGGGGGGTGATTGTTGGAATTAATCACGACAAGACGTGTTCGTGTCCGGCAATACGTGCATGTACGTGTTCGTGTTAGTTTTCCTATCCTTCACCGAGTAGGATTAGATTAGTTGGCAGGTTAGCTAGCTAATATAAATACTCATGTACCCCTGTACTCTTTGTGCCACCGTGAGTTGAAGGAATAAACTCAAGGCTCGATACGAGCCTTTGGCAACCCAGCGTTTCGCGTGCGTGCGTGTATTACGTCCAGCCAGAATCGATCAAGTAGATAAGGCTTTGTACGCGCGTGTGGAATTTGCTTCAGCCAGCGGTAGATCAATCAGGCGCACCTGCTTTGCTAGTTGGAGGCTAGCTTTGTATTGCGCTGGGTGGATTGATCGGACGAAGCTAGCTTGCATTGCTTCGTCGTCGTTCGTCGTCGGTCGTATCGCCGTTGCCGGAAGTACTCGGCATCGGGACAGGGCCAACAATGCTGATGGTGACCGACTTCTGGACGTGGAAACACGTGGCACAGGCCTCGAGGGCTTGTGTGGCTTCGACAAGACTATGGCGCGGGGTTGATTCAAGGTGGTGTACACACGGAGCTTGAAGTCGACGGGGCGTGGGGTGGGACGTACAACCACCATGGAGTCATGTTGAAGGTGGAGCTGGATTGAGGGGCTACGGCATAAGTCGACAAAGAGTCAAAGCCTATTCAGTGGGGAAAAAAGAGAGTGACATGCAGTTCAGACTGGAGCCCAGTGGTCTGATGGAAGCGTGAAACTCGTCACCGATCGGTGATGATCGGTGGTACTCTGCAGTGGGGGTTGAGTGGTGTGGGTTTGCGACCCTTGAGACTCGACCAGGACAGCGGAGGCTCGACACGATAATAGCGGCGGGACGTGCG
Source organism: Triticum aestivum (assembly GCF_018294505.1). NCBI lineage: Eukaryota > Viridiplantae > Streptophyta > Magnoliopsida > Poales > Poaceae > Triticum > Triticum aestivum. The sequence goes on along the minus strand of NC_057794.1, from coordinate 1,801,180 downwards.
GTACGCACGGGACATGGAGACATGCCAGGGCTCTGGCAGTCATACATGTGGTGAGACAACTGCGAATTTGACTCAGAATGAGTACAAGCAATGGTGAAATTCTTTCAAGTTTCAGACAGGCGGTCAAGAAAGGAGCCGTGATGTTGAGTTCAGGTAACTCTTATGTGTGACATCCAATATGTGAGTTGTTCACTTTCACGCAGGTGAGTGATCAATATGTGATGGCGTTGGACGCATACTCTGGAAGTTGGGAGCGCAAACTAGAGTAATGTGGAACTTAATTTCGTTCGATTGTTGATTCTGGTCAAGAAAAGAAGGGACTACAAGTTGCAAGTGGAGTCATATGGAGTCTTTGGAGTAGCGGCGATATTCATGGGATAAGCTCAAGTCCAATGTACATGGAAGTTTGATGCATGGACGAATTCAAGGTGGTGGAGAATATTCGCCAAGGTAGAGTTTATTGGAGTTGTGTCGAATATTGTGTACAAGGTAGGTTACACTTGGACTAGGAGTTGTATTGTGTTTACATAGGATGTGGAGTTGTGTCCTAATAGGACACTTGTATCCTAGGCCTCTCATATATAGTGGGGGTAGACACACGATGTAACCTATGCCAACATAATAGCACCGGAACGCAGGGGAAGCCGGCGGCATGTGCCGGTGTCCAGGGCGACCGGGTGCGGTATTGTAGCGGTGTCATGGGGAGGAGCGCCCATAGTCAGGCCCCGGGGATGTAGCCATATCGGTGAACCTCGTTAACAAATCTCGCTGTCATGCTCATGTGATTGCTTTGTCCTTGGATGATCAACGGTATGCCTTGGATTTTTCTAACAAGTGGTATCATGAGCTAGGTTTTCTGGAGATTGTTTGTTGTTGATCCAGAGGAAGTACCGAGTTTTGAGATGCAGCCGTGACTACGGCGTGGTTCTCGCCGACATCTGGAAAAGCAATTGGCAGCGGCAGCGGTAGATCGGATTGATCCGATAACCTGGCAAGCGGCGGCGTTCCACGCGGGCAGAGCGCTAGGGCAACCAGAGGCGCTGGTGCAGCCACGTGCGCAGGGCAGGGACGAAGCCCAGTGGGGCTAGCATGGTCCAAAAGGCGTGTGGCCTGTGCGGCGCAAGGAGGGCCTAGGTCGCAGGGAGCAGTGGCGCGTTCTCGTTGCAGGTGCTGGAGGCCGTAGAAGCCGAGTCGAGCGACGCGAGATTTGTTTGGACCAAAAAGTGGACCGAGTCCATGTATGACATGACGAGAGGCAGCATATCAATCGGGAAGAGAAAATCCATTGATAGCGGCAATCCACCGGAATTAGCACAGGCTAGGCAAAGCAAGTTGCACCAGCCAGCATTGGAGATTAAGCCAGGGGCAGAACACGTGAAGACCGGAAGGAATTTTTGGTTCGTTTTGCTATTAGTACGCGAAGATCTTGTTCATGTACTTGGGGCATCACGTGCATAGCTCGGGTATTTTTTCACACAGTCAGTCATACGAAGAACCATGACATCAGCGGATATCAGGTTTGAGGTGGAGTAGTTCAACAGAACTGAAAACCTTGGGTTATGCCAGAAAGGGTGAAAAAAATATGTTGGCACAACAGAGATGCTTGAAGGCGTTGCGAGAAGTCATATCAGCTAAGATGGAAATATCATGTGATGGATGAGAATTCGTGGAAGATGATTTGGGAGCGTCGAGCGTGTCATACAGTCGAACGAGTTCGCCTAGGTCGGACTAGGCAATTTGACGGATCGACTTGGATGTCGGTTGATACAGAAGACGGTGGTGGAATCGGCGACGACGACATAGGAGCGTGATGCTGATGGTGACCGACTTCTGGGCATGGAAACACGTGGCACATGCCTCGAGGGCTTGTGTGGCTTCGACAAGACTATGGCGTGGGGTTGATTCAAGGTGGTGTACACACGGAGCTTGAAGTCGACGGGTCGTGGGGTGGGACGTACAACCACCATGGGGTCATGTTGAAGGTGGAGCTGGATTGAGGGGCTACGGCGTAAGTCGACAGAGAGTCGAAGCCTATTAAGTGGGGAAAAAAGCGAGTGACATGCAGTTCAGACTGGAGCCCAGTGGTCTGATGGAAGCGTGAAACTCGTCACCGGTCGGTGATGATCGGTGGTACTCTGCAGTGAGGGTTGAGTGGTGTGGGTTTGCGACCCTTGAGACTCGACCAGGACAGCGGAGGCTCGACACGATAATAGCGGCGGGACGTGCGGTATGCACGGGACATGGAGACGTGCCAGGGCTCTGGCGGTCATACATGTGGTGAGACAACTGCGAATTTGACTCAGAATGACTACAAGCAATGGTGAAATTCTTTCAAGTTTCAGACAGGCGGTCAAGAAAGGAGCGGTGATGTTGAGTTCAGGTAACTGTTATGTGTGACATCCAATATGTGAGTTGTTCACTTTCACGCAGGTGAGTGATCAATATGTGATGGCGTTGGACGCATACGCTGGAAGTTGGGAGCGCAAACTAGAGTAATGTGGAACTTAATTTCGTTCGATTGTTGATTCTGGTCAAGAAAAGAAGGGACTACAAGTTGCAGGTGGAGTCATATGGAGTCTTTGGAGTAGCAGCAATACTCATGGGATAAGCTCAAGTCCAATGTACATGGAAGTTTGACGCATGGACGAATTCAAGGTGGTGGAGAATATTCGCCAAGGTGGAGTTTGTTGGAGTTGTGTCGAATATTATGTACAAGGTAGGTTACAGTTGGACTAGGAGTTGTATTGTGTTTACATAGGATGTGGAGTTGTGTCCTAATAGGACACTTGTATCCTAGGCCTCTCATATATAGCGAGGGTGGACACAGGATGCAACCTATGCCAACATAATAGCACCGGAACACAGGGGAAGCCGGCGGCATGTGCCGGTGTCCAGGGCGACCGGGTGCGGTATTGTAGCGTTGTCATGGGGAGGAGCACCCATAGTCAGGCCCCGGGGATGTAGCCACATCAGTGAACCTCGTTAACAAATCTCACTGTCGTGCTCGTGTGATTGCTTGGTCCTCGGATGATCAACGGTATGCCTTGGATTTTTCTAACAAGAGGTATCATGAGCTAGGTTGTCTGGAGATTGTTCGTTGTTGATCCAAAGGAAGTACCGAGTTTTGAGATGCAGCCGTGACTACGGTGTGGTTCTCGCCAACATCGGGAAAAGCAATTGGCGGTGGCAGCGGTAGATCGGATCGATCCGATGTGAACCTGGCAAGCAGCGGCGTTCCATGCGGGCAGAGCGCTAGGGCAACCAGAGGCGCTGGTGCAGCCACGTGCGCAGGGCAGGGACGAAGCTCAGTGGGGCTAGTGTGGTCCAAAAGGCGTGTGGCCTGTGCAGCGCAAGGAGGGCCTAGGTCGCAGGGAGCAGTGGCGCGTTCTCGTTGCAGGTGCTGGAGGCCGTAGAAGCCGAGTCGAGCGATGCGAGATTTGTTTGGACCAAAAAGTGGACCGAGTCCATGTATGACACGACGAGAGGCAGCATATCAATCGGGAAGAGAAAATCCATTGATAGCGGCAATCCACCGGAATTAGCACAGGCTAGGCAAAGCAAGTTGCACCAGCCAGCATTGGAGATTAAGCCAGGAGCAGAACACGTGAAGACCGAAATGAATTTTTGGTTTGTTTTGCTATTAGTACGCGCAGATCTTGTTCGTGTACTTGGGGCATCACGTGCATAGCTCGGGTATTTTTTCACACAGTCAGTCATACGAAGAACCATGACGTCAGCGGATATCAGGTTTGAGGTGGAGTAGTTCGACAGAACTGAAAACCTTGGGTTATGCCAGAAAGGGTGAAAAAATATGTTGGCACAACAGAGATGCTTGAAGGCGTTGCGAGAAGTCATATCAGCTAAGATGGAAATCTCATGTGATGGATGAGAATTCGTGGAAGATGATTTGGGAGCGTCGAGCGTGTCATACAGTCGAACGAGTTCGGCTAGGTCGGACTAGGCAATCTGACGGATCGACTTGGATGTCGGTTGATATAGAAGACGGTGGTGGAATCGGCGACGACGACATAGGAGCGTGATGCTGATGGTGACCGACTTCTGGGCGTGGAAACACGTGGCATAGGCCTCGAGGGCTTGTGTGGCTTCAACGAGACTATGGCGCGGGGTTGATTCAAGGTGGTGTACACACGGAGCTTGAAGTCGACGGGGCGTGGGGTGGGACGTACAACCACCATCGAGTCATGTTGAAGGTGGAGCTGGATTGAGGGGCTACGGTGTAAGTCGACAGAGAGTCGAAGCCTATTCAGTGGGGAAAAAGTGAGTGACATGCAGTTCAGACTGGAGCCCAGTGGTCTGATGGAAGCGTGAAACTCGTTACCGGTCGGTGATGATCGGTGGTACTCTGTAGTGGGGGTTAAGTGGTGTGGGTTTGCGACCCTTGAGACTCAACCAGGACAACGGAGGCTCGACACGATAATAGCGGCGGGACGTGCGGTACGCACGGGACATGGAGACGTGCCAGGGCTCTGGCAGTCATACATGTGGTGAGACAACTGCGAGTTTGACTCAGAATGACTACAAGCAATGGTGAAATTCTTTCAAGTTTCAGACAGGCGGTCAAGAAAGGAGCGGTGATGTTGAGTTCAGGTAACTCTTATGTGTGACATCCAATATGTGAGTTGTTCACTTTCACGCAGGTGAGTGATCAATATGTGATGGCGTTGGACGCATACTCTGGAAGTTGGGAGCGCAAACTAGAGTAATGTGGAACTTAATTTCGTTCGATTGTTGATTCTGGTCAAGAAAAGAAGGGACTACAAGTTGCAGGAGGAGTCATATGGAGTCTTTGGAGTAGCAGCGATACTCATGGGATAAGCTCAAGTCCAATGTACATGGAAGTTTGATGCATGGACGAATTCAAGGTGGTGGAGAATATTCTCCAAGGTGGAGTTTGTTGGAGTTGTGTCGAATATTGTGTACAAGGTAGGTTACAGTTGGACTAGGAGTTGTATTGTGTTTACATAGGATGTGGAGTTGTGTCCTAATAGGACACTTGTATCCTAGGCCTCTCATATATAGCGGGGGTAGACACACGATGTAACCTATGCCAACATAATAGCACCGGAACGCATGGGAAGCCGGCGGCATGTGCCGGTGTCCAGGGCGACCGGGTGCGGTATTGTAGCGGTGTCGTGGGGAGGAGCGCCCATAGTCAGGCCCCGGGGATGTAGCCATATCGGTGAACCTCGTTAACAAATCTCGGTGTCATGCTCATGTGATTGCTTGGTCCTCAGATGATCAACGGTATGCCTTGGATATTTCTAACAAGTGGTATCATGAGCTAGGTTGTCTGGAGATTGTTTGTTGTTGATCCAGAGGAAGTACCGAGTTTTGAGATGCAACCATGACTATGGTGTGGTTTCTCGCCGACATCGGGAAAAGCAATTGGCGGCGGCAGCGGTAGATCGGATCGATCCGATGTGAACCTTGCAAGCGGCGGCGTTCCACGCGGGCAGAGCGCTAGGGCAACCGGAGGCGCTGGTGCAGCCACGTGCGCAGGGCAGGGACGAAGCCCAGTGGGGCTAGCATGGTCCAAAAGGCGTGTGGCCTGTGCGGCGCAAGGAGGGCCTAGGTCGCAGGGAGCAGTGGCACGTTCTCGTTGCAGGTGCTGGAGGCCGTAGAAGCCGAGTCGAGCGACGCGAGATTTGTTTGGACCAAAAAGTGGACCGAGTCCATGTATGACACGACGAGAGGCAGCATATCAATCGGGAAGAGAAAATCCATTGATAGCGGCAATCCACCGGAATTAGCACAGGCTAGGCAAAGCAAGTTGCACCAGCCAGCATTGGAGATTAAGCCAGGAGCAGAACACGTGAAGACCGGAAGGAATTTTTGGTTCGTTTTGCTATTAGTACGCGAAGATCTTGTTCATGTACTTGGGGCATCACGTGCATAGCTCGGGTATTTTTTCACACAGTCAGTCATACGAAGAACCATGATGTCAGCGGATATCAAGTTTGAGGTGGAGTAGTTCAACAGAACTGAAAACCATGGGTTATGCCAGAAAGGGTGAAAAAATATGTTGGCACAACAGAGATGCTTGAAGGCGTTGCGAGAAGTCATATCAGCTAAGATGGAAATATCATGTGATGGATGAGAATTCGTGGAAGATGATTTGGGAGCGTCAAGCGTGACATACAGTCGAACGAGTTCGGCTAGGTCGGACTAGGCAATCTGACGGATCGACTTGGATGTCGGTTGATACAGAAGACGGTGGTGGAATCGGCAACGACGACATAGGAGCGTGATGCTGATGGTGACCGACTTCTGGGCGTGGAAACACGTGGCACAGGCCTCGAGGGCTTGTGTGGCTTCGACAAGACTATGGCGCGGGGTTGATTCAAGGTGGTGTACACACGGAGCTTGAAGTCGACGGGGCGTGGGGTGGGACGTACAACCACCATGGAGTCATGTTGAAGGTGGAGCTAGATTGAGGGGCTACGACGTAAGTCGACAGAGAGTCGAAGCCTATTCAGTGGGGAAAAAAGCGAGTGACATGCAGTTCAGACTGGAGCCCAGTGGTCTGATCGAAGCGTGAAACTCGTCACCGGTCGGTGATGATCGGTGGTACTCTGCAGTGGGGGTTGAGTGGTGTGGGTTTGCGACCCTTGAGACTCGACCAGGACAGCGGAGGCTCGACACGATAATAGCGGCGGGACGTGAGGTACAGACGGGACATGGAGACATGCCAGGGCTCTGGTGGTCATACATGTGGTGAGACAACTGCGAATTTGACTCAGAATGCTACAAGCAATGGTGAAATTCTTTCAAGTTTCAGACAGGCGGTCAAGAAAGGAGCGGTGATGTTGAGTTCAGGTAACTCTTATGTGTGACATCCAATATGTGAGTTGTTCACTTTCACGCAGGTGAGTGATCAATATGTGATGGCGTTGGACGCATACTCTGGAAGTTGGGAGCGCAAACTAGAGTAATGTGGAACTTAATTTCGTTCGATTGTTGATTCTGGTCAAGAAAAGAAGGGACTACAAGTTGCAGGAGGAGTCATATGGAGTCTTTGGAGTAGCAGCGATACTCATGGGATAAGCTCAAGTCCAATGTACATGGAAGTTTGATGCATGGACGAATTCAAGGTGGTGGAGAATATTCTCCAAGGTGGAGTTTGTTGGAGTTGTGTCGAATATTGTGTACAAGGTAGGTTACAGTTGGACTAGGAGTTGTATTGTGTTTACATAGGATGTGGAGTTGTGTCCTAATAGGACACTTGTATCCTAGGCCTCTCATATATAGCGGGGGTAGACACACGATGTAACCTATGCCAACATAATAGCACCGGAACGCATGGGAAGCCGGCGGCATGTGCCGGTGTCCAGGGCGACCGGGTGCGGTATTGTAGCGGTGTCGTGGGGAGGAGCGCCCATAGTCAGGCCCCGGGGATGTAGCCATATCGGTGAACCTCGTTAACAAATCTCGGTGTCATGCTCATGTGATTGCTTGGTCCTCAGATGATCAACGGTATGCCTTGGATATTTCTAACAAGTGGTATCATGAGCTAGGTTGTCTGGAGATTGTTTGTTGTTGATCCAGAGGAAGTACCGAGTTTTGAGATGCAACCATGACTACGGTGTGGTTCTCGCCGACATCGGGAAAAGCAATTGGCGGCGGCAGCGGTAGATCGGATCGATCCGATGTGAACCTTGCAAGCGGCGGCGTTCCACGCGGGCAGAGCGCTAGGGCAACCGGAGGCGCTGGTGCAGCCACGTGCGCAGGGCAGGGACGAAGCCCAGTGGGGCTAGCATGGTCCAAAAGGCGTGTGGCCTGTGCGGCGCAAGGAGGGCCTAGGTCGCAGGGAGCAGTGGCACGTTCTCGTTGCAGGTGCTGGAGGCCGTAGAAGCCGAGTCGAGCGACGCGAGATTTGTTTGGACCAAAAAGTGGACCGAGTCCATGTATGACACGACGAGAGGCAGCATATCAATCGGGAAGAGAAAATCCATTGATAGCGGCAATCCACCGGAATTAGCACAGGCTAGGCAAAGCAAGTTGCACCAGCCAGCATTGGAGATTAAGCCAGGAGCAGAACACGTGAAGACCGGAAGGAATTTTTGGTTCGTTTTGCTATTAGTACGCGAAGATCTTGTTCATGTACTTGGGGCATCACGTGCATAGCTCGGGTATTTTTTCACACAGTCAGTCATACGAAGAACCATGATGTCAGCGGATATCAGGTTTGAGGTGGAGTAGTTCAACAGAACTGAAAACCATGGGTTATGCCAGAAAGGGTGAAAAAATATGTTGGCACAACAGAGATGCTTGAAGGCGTTGCGAGAAGTCATATCAGCTAAGATGGAAATATCATGTGATGGATGAGAATTCGTGGAAGATGATTTGGGAGCGTCAAGCGTGACATACAGTCGAACGAGTTCGGCTAGGTCGGACTAGGCAATCTGACGGATCGACTTGGATGTCGGTTGATACAGAAGACGGTGGTGGAATCGGCAACGACGACATAGGAGCGTGATGCTGATGGTGACCGACTTCTGGGCGTGGAAACACGTGGCACAGGCCTCGAGGGCTTGTGTGGCTTCGACAAGACTATGGCGCGGGGTTGATTCAAGGTGGTGTACACACGGAGCTTGAAGTCGACGGGGCGTGGGGTGGGACGTACAACCACCATGGAGTCATGTTGAAGGTGGAGCTAGATTGAGGGGCTACGACGTAAGTCGACAGAGAGTCGAAGCCTATTCAGTGGGGAAAAAAGCGAGTGACATGCAGTTCAGACTGGAGCCCAGTGGTCTGATCGAAGCGTGAAACTCGTCACCGGTCGGTGATGATCGGTGGTACTCTGCAGTGGGGGTTGAGTGGTGTGGGTTTGCGACCCTTGAGACTCGACCAGGACAGCGGAGGCTCGACACGATAATAGCGGCGGGACGTGAGGTACAGACGGGACATGGAGACATGCCAGGGCTCTGGTGGTCATACATGTGGTGAGACAACTGCGAATTTGACTCAGAATGCTACAAGCAATGGTGAAATTCTTTCAAGTTTCAGACAGGCGGTCAAGAAAGGAGCGGTGATGTTGAGTTCAGGTAACTCTTATGTGTGACATCCAATATGTGAGTTGTTCACTTTCACGCAGGTGAGTGATCAATATGTGATGGCGTTGGACGCATACTCTGGAAGTTGGGAGCGCAAACTAGAGTAATGTGGAACTTAATTTCGTTCGATTGTTGATTCTGGTCAAGAAAAGAAGGGACTACAAGTTGCAGGAGGAGTCATATGGAGTCTTTGGAGTAGCAGCGATACTCATGGGATAAGCTCAAGTCCAATGTACATGGAAGTTTGATGCATGGACGAATTCAAGGTGGTGGAGAATATTCTCCAAGGTGGAGTTTGTTGGAGTTGTGTCGAATATTGTGTACAAGGTAGGTTACAGTTGGACTAGGAGTTGTATTGTGTTTACATAGGATGTGGAGTTGTGTCCTAATAGGACACTTGTATCCTAGGCCTCTCATATATAGCGGGGGTAGACACACGATGTAACCTATGCCAACATAATAGCACCGGAACGCATGGGAAGCCGGCGGCATGTGCCGGTGTCCAGGGCGACCGGGTGGGGTATTGTAGCGGTGTCGTGGGGAGGAGCGCCCATAGTCAGGCCCCGGGGATGTAGCCATATCAGTGAACCTCGTTAACAAATCTCGGTGTCATGCTCATGTGATTGCTTGGTCCTCAGATGATCAACGGTATGCCTTGGATATTTCTAACAAGTGGTATCATGAGCTAGGTTGTCTGGAGATTGTTTGTTGTTGATCCAGAGGAAGTACCGAGTTTTGAGATGCAACCATGACTACGGTGTGGTTCTCGCCAACATCGGGAAAAGCAATTGGCGGCGGCAGCGGTAGATCGGATCGATCCGATGTGAACCTTGCAAGCGGCGGCGTTCCACGCGGGCAGAGCGCTAGGGCAACCGGAGGCGCTGGTGCAGCCACGTGCGCAGGGCAGGGACGAAGCCCAGTGGGGCTAGCATGGTCCAAAAGGCGTGTGGCCTGTGCGGCGCAAGGAGGGCCTAGGTCGCAGGGAGCAGTGGCACGTTCTCGTTGCAGGTGCTGGAGGCCGTAGAAGCCGAGTCGAGCGACGCGAGATTTGTTTGGACCAAAAAGTGGACCGAGTCCATGTATGACACGACGAGAGGCAGCATATCAATCGGGAAGAGAAAATCCATTGATAGCGGCAATCCACCGGAATTAGCACAGGCTAGGCAAAGCAAGTTGGACCAGCCAGCATTGGAGATTAAGCCAGGAGCAGAACACGTGAAGACCGGAAGGAATTTTTGGTTCGTTTTGCTATTAGTACGCGAAGATCTTGTTCATGTACTTGGGGCATCACGTGCATAGCTCGGGTATTTTTTCACACAGTCAGTCATACGAAGAACCATGATGTCAGCGGATATCAGGTTTGAGGTGGAGTAGTTCAACAGAACTGAAAACCATGGGTTATGCCAGAAAGGGTGAAAAAATATGTTGGCACAACAGAGATGCTTGAAGGCGTTGCGAGAAGTCATATCAGCTAAGATGGAAATATCATGTGATGGATGAGAATTCGTGGAAGATGATTTGGGAGCGTCGAGCGTGACATACAGTCGAACGAGTTCGGCTAGGTCGGACTAGGCAATCTGACGGATCGACTTGGATGTCGGTTGATACAGAAGACGGTGGTGGAATCGGCAACGATGACATAGGAGCGTGATGCTGATGGTGACCGACTTCTGGGCGTGGAAACACGTGGCACAGGCCTCGAGGGCTTGTGTGGCTTCGACAAGACTATGGCGCGGGGTTGATTCAAGGTGGTGTACACACGGAGCTTGAAGTCGACGGGGCGTGGGGTGGGACGTACAACCACCATGGAGTCATGTTGAAGGTGGAGCTAGATTGAGGGGCTACAACGTAAGTCGACAGAGAGTCGAAGCCTATTCAGTGGGGAAAAAGCGAGTGACATGCAGTTCAGACTTGAGCCCAGTGGTCTGATGGAAGCGTGAAACTCGTCACCGGTCGGTGATGATCGGTGGTACTCTGCAGTGGGGGTTGAGTGGTGTGGGTTTGCGACCCTTGAGACTCGACCAGGACAGCGGAGGCTCGACACGATAATAGCGGCGGGACGTGCGGTACAGACGGGACATGGAGACATGCCAGGGCTCTGGTGGTCATACATGTGGTGAGACAACTGCGAATTTGACTCAGAATGCTACAAGCAATGGTGAAATTCTTTCAAGTTTCAGACAGGCGGTCAAGAAAGGAGCGGTGATGTTGAGTTCAGGTAACTCTTATGTGTGACATCCAATATGTGAGTTGTTCACTTTCACGCAGGTGAGTGATCAATATGTGATGGCGTTGGACGCATACTCTGGAAGTTGGGAGCGCAAACTACAGTAATGTGGAACTTAATTTCGTTCGATTGTTGATTCTGGTCAAGAAAAGAAGGGACTACAAGTTGCAGGAGGAGTCATATGGAGTCTTTGGAGTAGCAGCGATACTCATGGGATAAGCTCAAGTCCAATGTACATGGAAGTTTGATGCATGGACGAATTCAAGGTGGTGGAGAATATTCTCCAAGGTGGAGTTTGTTGGAGTTGTGTCGAATATTGTGTACAAGGTAGGTTACAGTTGGACTAGGAGTTGTATTGTGTTTACATAGGATGTGGAGTTGTGTCCTAATAGGACACTTGTATCCTAGGCCTCTCATATATAGCGGGGGTAGACACACGATGTAACCTATGCCAACATAATAGCACCGGAACGCAGGGGAAGCCGGCGGCATGTGCCGGTGTCCAGGGCGACCGGGTGCGGTATTGTAGCGGTGTCATGGGGAGGAGCGCCCATAGTCAGGCCCCGGGGATGTAGCCATATCGGTGAACCTCGTTAAAAAATCTCGGTGTCATGCTCATGTGATTGCTTGGTCCTCGGATGATCAACGGTATGCCTTGGATTTTTCTAACAAGTGGTATCATGAGCTAGGTTGTCTGGAGATTGTTTGTTGTTGATCCAGAGGAAGTACCGAGTTTTGAGATGCAGCCGTGACTACGGTGTGGTTCTCGCCGACATCGGGAAAAGCAATTGGCGGCGGCAGCGGTAGATCGGATCGACCCGATGTGAACCTGGCAAGCGTCGGCGTTCCACGCGGGCAGAGCGCTAGGGAAACCAGAGGCGCTGGTGCAGCCACGTGCGCAGGGCAGGGACGAAGCCCAATGGGGCTAGCGTGGTCCAAAAGGCGTGTGGCCTATGCAGCGCAAGGAGGGAATAGGTCGCAGGGAGCAGTTGCGCGTTCTCGTTGCAGGTGCTGGAGGCCGTAGAAGCCGAGTCGAGCGACGCGAGATTTGTTTGGACCAAAAAGTGGACCGAGTCCATGTATGACACGATGAGAGGCAGCATATCAATCGGGAAGAGAAAATCCATTGATAGCGGCAATCCACCGGAATTAGCACAGACTAGGCAAAGCAAGTTGCACCAGCCAGCATTGGAGATTAAGCCAGGAGCAGAACACGTGAAGACCGGAAGGAATTTTTGGTTCGTTTTGCTATTAGTACGCGCAGATCTTTTTCGTGTACTTGGGGCATCACGTGCATAGCTCGGGTATTTTTTCACACAGTCATTCATACGAAGAACCATGACGTCAGCGGATATCAGGTTTGAGGTGGAGTAGTTCAACGGAACTGAAAACCTTGGGTTATGCCAGAAAGGGTGAAAAAATATGTTGGCACAATAGAGATGCTTGAAGGCGTTGCGAGAAGTCATATCAGCTAAGATGGAAATATCATGTGATGGATGAGAATTAATGGAAGATGAATTGGGAGCGTCGAGCGTGTCATATAGTTGAACGAGTTCGGCTAGGTCGGACTAGGCAATCTGACGGATCGACTTGGATTTCGGTTGATACAGAAGACGGTGGTGGAATCGGTGACGACGACATAGGAGCGTGATGCTGATGGTGACCGACTTCTGGGCGTGGAAACACGTGGCACAGGCCTTGAGGGCTTGTGTGGCTTCGACAAGACTATGGCGCGGGGTTGATTCAAGGTGGTGTACACATGGAGCTTGAAGTCGACGGGGCGTGGGGTGGGACGTACAACCACCATGGAGTCATGTCGAAGGTGGAGCTGGATTGAGGGGCTACTGCGTAAGTCGACAGAGAGTCGAAGCCTATTCAGTGGGGAAAAAAGCGAGTGACATGCAGTTCAGACTGGAGCCCAGTGGTCTGATGGAAGCGTGAAAGTCGTCACGGGTCGGTGATGATCGTTGGTACTCTGCAGTGGGGGTTGAGTGGTGTGGGTTTGCGACCCTTGAGACTCGACCAGGACAGCGGAGGCTCGACACAATAATAGCGGCGGGACATGCGGTATGCACGGGACATGGAGACGTGCCAGGGCTCTGGCGGTCATACATGTGGTGAGACAACTGCGAATTTGACTCAGAATGACTACAAGCAATGGTGAAATTCTTTCAAGTTTCAGACAGGCGGTCAAGAAAGGAGCGGTGATGTTGAGTTCAGGTAACTCTTATGTGTGACATCCAATATGTGAGTTGTTCACTTTCACGCAGGTGAGTGATCAATATGTGATGGCGTTGGACGCATACTCTGGAAGTTGGGAGCGCAAACTATAGTGATGTGGAACTTAATTTCTTTCGATTGTTGATTCTGGTCAAGAAAAGAAGGGACTACAACTTGCAGGTGGAGTCATGTGGAGTCTTTGGAGTAGCAGCGATATTCATGGGATAAGCTCAAGGCCAATGTACATGGAAGTTTGACGCATGGACGAATTCAAGGTGGTGGAGAATATTCGCCAAGGTGGATTTTGTTGGACTTGTGTTGAATATTGTGTACAAGGTAGGTTACAGTTGGACTAGGAGTTGTATTGTGTTTACATAGGATGTGGAGTTGTGTCCTAATAGGACACTTGTATCCTAGGCCTCTCATATATAGCGGGGGTAGACACACGATGTAACCTATGCCAACATAATAGCACCGGAACGCAGGGAAAGCCGACGGCATGTGGCGGTGTCCAGGGCGACCGGGTGCGGTATTGTAGCGGTGTCATGGGGAGGAGCGCCCATAGTCAGGCCCCGGGGATGTAGCCATATCGGTGAACCTCGTTAACAAATCTCGGTGTCGTTCTCGTGTGATTGCTTGGTCCTAGGATAATCAACGGTATGCCTTGGATTTTTCTAACAAGTGGTATCATGAGCTAGGTTGTCTGGAGATTGTTTGTTGTTGATCCAGACGAAGTACCGAGTTTTGAGATGCAGCCGTGGACTACGGTGTGGTTCTCGCCGACATCGGGAAATGCAATTGGCGGCGGCAGCAGTAGATCGGATCGATCCGATGTGAACCTGGCAAGCGGCAGCGTTCCACGCGGGCAGAGCGCTAGGGCAACCAGAGGCGCTGGTGCAGCCACGTGCGCAGGGCAGGAACGAAGCCCAGTGGGGCTAGCATGGTTCAAAAGGCGTGTGGCCTGTGTAGCGCAAGGAGGGCCTAGGTCGCAGGGAGCAGTGGCGCGTTCTCATTGCAGGTGCTGGAGGCCTTAGAAGCCGAGTCGAGCGATGCGAGATTTGTTTGGACCAAAAAGTGGACGGAGTCCATGTATGACAGGACGAGAGGCAGCATATCAATCGGGAAGAGAAAACCCATTGATAGCGGCAATCCATCGGAATTAGCACAGGCTAGGCAAAGCAAGTTGCACCAGCCAGCATTGGAGATTAAGCCAGGAGCAGAACACGTGAAGACCGGAAGGAATTTCTGGTTCATTTTGCTATTAGTACGTGAAGATCTTGTTCATGTACTTGGGGCATCACATGCATAGCTCGGGTATTTTTACACACAGTCAGTCATACGAAGAACCATGACGTCAGCGGATATCAGGTTTGAGGTGGAGTAGTTCAACGGAACTGAAAACCTTGGGTTATGCCAGAAAGGGTGAAAAAATATGTTGGCACAACAGAGATGCATGAAGGCGTTGTGAGAAGTCATATCAACTAAGATGGAAATATCATGTGATGGATGAGAATTCATGGAAGATGATTTGGGAGCGTCGAGCGTGTCATACAGTCGAACGAGTTCGGCTAGGTCGGACTAGGCAATCTGACGGATCGACTTGGATGTCGGTTGATACAGAAGACGGTGGTGGAATCGGCGACGATGACATAAGAGCGTGATGCTGATGGTGACCGAGTTCTGGGCGTGGAAACACGTGGCACAGGCCTCGAGGGCTTGTGTGGCTTCGACAAGACTATGGCGCGGGGTTGATTCAAGGTGGTGTACACACGGAGCTTGAAGTCGACGGGGCGTGGGGTGGGACGTACAACCACCATGGAGTCATGTTGAAGGTGGAGCTGGATTGAGGGGCTACGGCGTAAGTCGAAGAGATTCGAAGCCTATTCAGTGGGGAAATAAGCGAGTGACATGCAGTTCAGACTGGAGCCCAGTGGTCTGATGGAAGCGTGAAACTCGTCAGCGGTCGGTGATGATCGGTGGTACTCTGCAGTGGGGCATGAGTGGTGTGGGTTTGCGACCCTTGAGACTCGACCAGGACAGCGGAGGCTCGACACGATAATAGCGGCGGGACGTGCGGTACGCACGAGACATGGAGACGTGCCAGGGCTCTAGCGTTCATATATGTGGTGAGACAACTGCGAATTTGACTCAGAATGACTACAAGCAATGGTGAAATTCTTTCAAGTTTTAGACAGGCGGTCAAGAAAGGAGCGGTGATGTTGAGTTCAGGTAACTCTTATGCGTGACATCCAATATGTGAGTTGTTCACTTTCACGCAGGTGAGTGATCAATATGTGATGGCGTTGGACGCATACTCTGGAAGTTGGGAGCGCAAACTAGAGTAGTTGTCACAACCCTAGCTTTACCCTGGCCTTGGACTAGTTTGGTTGTTGCATCATGTTTAAATTCAATTGAAATTTGAATTGAGGAATTTTCCAAGCCTCAGAAAACCTCTAAAAATAACCAACATTTAAATCTCATCAAATGAGTCCAAGAAAATATTCCTGTTATTCTGTGAAAATATTGGCATGAGGTGAAATTCAAACCAATATTTTGGGAGTCACAGAAATAATTTATTTGGGCCTTTGATTTAAATCAATAATATATTTGGGTTGGAATTATTTCTGTTATATAAGAAATAATGTCCAAATAATCCCAAACTGAAATGTTTCAGGTTGGGTTTATTCCATACAGTGAGCATGAGCAGTTTGGTGATTTTTGGAAGTATCTAAGTAATTTTAATAAAGCCACAAAGTTGCAGAATAATAGAAAACAGGAAATATAAAAAAAAGAGGAACCTTACCGTGCAGCCCACCACTGTAGTGGCCTACTGGCCAAAGCCAGACCAGCCCACCTCGGGAAGCACTGTCTTCTTACTCCTGCCAGGAGGAGAAGCAGCTACGTTCCCGATGGCCAGCGAGCCGCGCTGGCTCCTCCCTGCCTGCGTCCCCCCCCCTCGACTGCCTGGTCGCCGCCATGCACACCCCCCCCGACCCCCTCGTCCTCTCACTCTCTGCTCGTGCCCTTCCCTTTCCTCTGTCTCTCTCCGTCACTCTTCCCCTCACGCACCTGAACACGCCGCCATGAGCCGCCGCGCCCACCGCCGTCGCCTTGCCTCCCCGAGCTATCCAGAGCCTTCGCCACATCTCACTTCACATCTGCACCGAAGGAAGGAAGCACGGAGGCCCCGAGCAGCCGCCATCATCATCGTCTTCAAGCTTCGGCTCCGGCGCCCTTCTCCGTCGATTCGGCCACTCCGGCGCGCCCCCGAGCCCGCTAACCATCCCTGCAGCTCCGCGGTGAGCCGTTGACCCGATTCCCCCTTGCCCCGTCCTCCCCCGCGTGATCTAGCCCCGATCCCCAACCATGACCGAAGCCTCTCGCCGCCGGCCATGGCGTAGCCGTGGCTACGGCCGCGCAAGCCCGCATCCGAGCTCACGGCTGCACTCACCGCACTCCAGCGAGTCTAATACGACCACCCATGGTTCCTTCCGTGCCCTGCATCGCCGAACCCGAGCTCGCCCGAGCTCCGGCCGCCGCTAAAGCTCGTTGCGGCCACTCTCCGGCCACTCCAGCACCATCCGCCACCACCACTAGAAGCGCCGCAACGCCAGGAACCCGTAGATCCCTCCCGCGCATCAAACCATCGCCAGAGTAGCGATTCTGGCGTGCCTCCGCCATCTGTCGAGGTCGCCGGTGGCTAATCCCCGGCCGTGCCGACGTGGCGACATCATTAGTTGCTAATGAGCCCACTAATGACCCCTCTAGAGCCATTGACGTGTGGGACCCTGTGACTAATTAGGTTAGTCTAATTTTCTGTTAGGATTAGTACTAATACGTGTGGACCCCACGTGTCAGCTTTGATTTTGGTCAAGTCAACGTTGACCGGGCCCACTTGTCAGTGACCCTGGCCAGCACCGTGTCACTGACCAGTGGGACCCACTGGTCAGTTTTGACCCAGAACAGCTCAGTTGACCTGCTGATGTCACATAGATGTCATGCTGATGCAATAAGTCATTTCTAGATTAAAAATAATTCAGAAAATTCTTGAAATTAGTATAAACTTCTAAAATTCATAGAAATTCAACCGTAACTCCAAATGAAATAAATTATATATGAAAAATGATCAGAAAAATCCAAGGAATCTGAATATGGCATTTTCATGCATGTTTGAACAACTTAACCTCACTGTTTAGTCCAAAACATGATAATGCACTATTTGAAGTCATAGTTTGAATTTGAATTTGAACCTAGTGTTCAAACCAACTCCATTTAACTTGTTGCTAGTTGCATTAGCTCAATCAACAGCATATTGTCATGTCATGATCATGCATCATATTGTTGCATCGCATTGATTGTGTTCTTCCTTGTTTGCCGGTAATTGTCCCCTCTCGGTAGACGCTGCTCCGACGCTGTGATCGTTGACACTGATGAAGACTCAATGTTATCTTCAGAAGTGCCAGGCAAGCACAACCCCCTTGTTCATTCCGATACAAGCCCACTCTCTAGCTCCTGCTCTCTTTTACTGCATTAGGACAACAACGATTCATCTGTTACTTGTTGCGGTAGTTGAACCCCTTATCCTCTGCATGACCTGTCATTGCCACAGTAAATAGATGAAACCCACTAGCATGAGTAGGAGTTGTTTGAGCCCTGATGTTCCTACTCATTCATGCTTGTTTGTCATGCCTGCTACTGCTTACAGTTGAGTCAGGTCTGATTCATCAGGGGTGAATTGGAACAGTGATGAACATGTCCTACTGTGTGTGAGCTAAGTGTGTGAACACGTTTTGGTAAAGGTAGCGGTGAGAGGCCATGTAGGAGTACATGGTGGGTTGTCTCATTGAAACCGTCCTCAGGAACTGAGTTCTGTGTCTGTGATCCATGACCAGCTACTACCACTCATTGGGATCCTTAATTGACCCTCTCGGCTTCTTAATCACCCTAGTACTCAGTCCAGGAGTTGCAACTATTTTCTGGTGTTTGTAGGTTATGTGTTGGCGGCCGTGCGTAGCGCTGACCCCAGGGGTGGGCTATGTTGCGGTAGATACACCGTGGTCGGGCATGCGAGGCGCCCGTTTGGTGTCTCGGAACCCTGTACACATCGTTCGGGGCCGTATGTGGAAACCTCGGCCGAACTCCCTGTGGATGGAACCTGGATAGGCGATAAACCTGGACTAGAGACTTAAGTGTTTAGGTAGGCCGTGGCCGACACCCTCATTGGGCTTCCGCTTGAAGGTTGCGAGTACATGTCGTGTAAACGACGGTAAGTGGTGGGAGCATGTGTGAAGAAGTACACCCCTGCAGGGTTATCAATATCTATTTGGGTAGCCGGATTCCTCAGATATGGAAACTTGGACCCCTTGCATAGTTCATAGACAAGTGAAAGTGGATACCTAAAACTCGCAAGAAAAGCGTGAGTGCTATGGATGGCCTTCTCGTAGGGAGACGGGAGCGGATCCATAGTGGTGTATTGAATGGTGAATATGTGGACTCGTGTGCGCCACCTCAAAAGATTTGCTTGCAGTCGTAGTTCAGGTTAGCCACTGAGTCAAAGCTGGCTTGCTGCAGTTAAACTCCACCCCCCCCTTGTTGATACCGATGCATATGTAGCTAGTTCTGATGTAAGTCTTGCTGAGTACCTTTGTACTCATGTTTGCTTAATTTATGTTTTGTAGAGAGACTCAGTCTCGCTAGTAGTTCCGCGTGGACTTCGACGTTTAGCTTGATTACCTCAGCTACAATCTTGTGCCCTCGGCAGGATCTGGTAGATAGTCAGGCTTCTTAGCCTTTTTCCATTTGTAGATGTCTGTACTCAGACATGTTAAGCTTCTGCATGTGCTTTGACTTGTATGCTATGATTGTTGGGTCATGAGACCCATGTTTGTAATATCTCGCTCCTCGGAGCCTAATGAATAAATACTTGAGTTGTAGAGTTATGTTGTGATGCCATGTTGTATTTACACATATCGAGCATATTGTGTGTATGATTGAAATGCTTGGTATGTGTGGGATCCAACAATCTAGTTGTTTATCCTTGGCAGTCTCTCTTATGGGGAAATGTAGTCTAGTGCTTCCATGAGCCATAGTAGTCCGCTACAGCCCAGTTCACCAGAGTCCTATTAGCCCAGCACTACTGCTCAGGACACTTGACTGGCCGGCATGTGTTTCACTTCGTTCCTGTGTCTGTCCCTTCGGGGAAATGTCACGCGGTGACATCCGAAGTCCTGCCTAGCCTGCTACAGCCCGGTTTCCCGGAGTCCTGTTAGCCCAGTGCTACAGCCCGGATTCACACGCTGCTGACCGACACGCTCGATGTGATTCATGTATGCCTGTTCCCATAGGTTAGTGCCGCTTTGGGTTCACGACTAGCCATGTCGGCCCGGGTTCTCTGTCATATGGATGCTAGCGACACTATCATATACGTGAGCCAAAAGGTGCAAACGGTCTCGGACCATGGTAAGGCGACACCCATGGGAATACCGTGCGTGAGGCCGCAAAGTGATACGAGGTGTTACCGGCTAGATCGATGTGACTTGGAATCGGGGTCCTGACAGCTTTGGTATCAGAGCCTGACTGCCTGTAGGATTACCAAGCCAAATTGGTCGAAGTCGAGTCTAGAAATGCTTTAGTTAAGTAAGGGAATTGATTGTGGAAGGGAACGTAAGGCTCTTTTTACTCCTTTACCCTATGCCCTTCTGATCTGAGTCAACCTCTTCTTTTCTACGGGGATTAAGAATTAGGCCTTCTCATCTATCTATCAGGATGACGTGCTACTAATCCATAGACTTATAGAATTGATAGTTTCAAGCTTCAGTTCCGTTCCTACTACTTCCGTATGTTGACAGTTGATCTCAGAACCTTGATATTGTGTTGTTGAGTGGTTATGCCACCATTTTGCAGGATGTCTCAAATCGTTTTGAGCATTTACAGCCGTTATGCTGTCCGAGTCATCCCAGGTTTCTAAGTAGTCTGATGCATTTGCAAATCCTTTCTTCCATTTCCTGATATCCATTTGGGCCAGATTAATCACACTAATCGGTGAGTTGAGGTACTCTGTTGTCTCGACATATATGTTGGAGCTATTATTATGACCCTAGGTGTTTTAGGGAGTCACCTAGTAATCTAGCCATGTTTTGTGTTCCCAGTGTGATGATTCTGGCCACTATTCTCGAAAGCATCCCGTGATGCCATGTAGTGGTAGGTATTCTATTCATGGGTTCTTGAACCCGAGATTCACCCTACTTATCTCATGTTGATAGTGTTGCTAGTTCCTTTAGGATATTAGTAACCTTTGCGATAGTCCTCGAGGTCCATGGTATTTCCTTCTTCCAAATACTATGAACCATTTATGGCAGAAGTTTGTTGTATCAAAAGATCACAACCAGAGTGCTCTTAATGAGTTCTCCATTCTGCATTGTGAATCTGCCAGTCCTACCTATCTGCATGGGTTGTCCGGAAGAAATGTTGAGCTTTGCTCGACATACTAATCTTTGCATCCACAACTCAGAAAATTATATGTTCCTCGAGTTGTTCCTCTTCAGTTGTATTCCGACCATCTTCTGTCAGTTGATAGCCAAGAGTATGTGTGCATTTGTGTTCATCGATGCCTATTATTCTTGTGGTCCGTCAAGCCATTCTATTCCAGAATGACTAGGAGAAACAAACTCCAGTACCTCATCCATATCTAGGATTGGGTCAAAGTAATTGTATCCCGCAGATCAAAATGCCAATCCATCTTTTGCTCTGTTCTACCTTGGAGTTCTACCCCATTCATGCCAAGAATATCATAGGAATTGCACCTTATCTTATGAGTTCTTGATGCAGTGATACTCTCGCCATCATCGTTCATTCCTCGGTCCCGTGTTGCCATAACCGGAATGCCGACAAGTGAACTGTGATGTGTGAAATCAATACTCCTAGCAACCTCGATGCTTGGTAGTTAATGGACAATATTCTCATTCTTAGCGTGTTGGTTATTGAATCATCATTCTAAGATTGATCATGCTACCTAATCCTTTTCCCTAGTGCACTCTTCGATCAAGAGTTGGGACTGTGTCTATCCTTGCTTATTTGATCATATCGTCTTGCCCTGAAAAGCAAGATTGTCTCGAGCTTAGTAACATATCGGTGGTTCGTTATTTCCGAAGATCTTCTCGGAAGTATTACCTGGCTGTCACCTGACCGGTATGTTGAGTTCGTGATTAAATGGGTTTTCTTATAAATCACCTCTTCTCCAAGAATCTGTGTTGGATATCCCTGAGCTAGTTGGTTAAGCTGAACAACAACTTGGAGAGTTGGAAGATAAAAGGCTTTGCCGAATTTGGTTCTTCCTGAAGGGATATTTTTGTGTTGTGTGTGTGTTGAAGAAAGATGATATCTTCACCAATTGGTCCTCGTGATCAGTTGTTGGATCTATTGTCTTGTCAAAACTTTGACTTGAGTATGGGTTATCGTCAAGTCAAATCAGAACCAACGATGTTCGTAGTGTTGTCTTACTCGTGGTTGATCCCTCGAGAATACACCATTACATCTTTTGGTCTGACCAATGCTATCACCGTGTTCACATGATGGTGGAAGTCCAGTGATATGGAAATTCCGATGAGTTGTTGTTGAGCCCATCAGCAGCATCTTATTTTCTCCATGGCTCATGTCGAACATCAAGCTAGTGTTGGAAACTTGTGCAAGCATATCTTCATGCTCTGTTCATGAAGTATCTGTCTGGATGAAAGAAGTGACTTCCTCTGGTTCACGTGCAATCGATGCAAGTTGCCGCCGTGAATTCGAGAAAGATTGTTTTTGTTTCCTCTGGAATCTTCCCAAGTTAGTCACGCATATGTGCGAAGTACTCTATGGTTTGATAGGTTGGCCGCCTCCATTCTATATGTGTTTCCTAGCACACCAAGCCACTGACTGATTTGTTCAAGGAGAAGAAGTTCCTTCTTAAGAATCATGACTTATGTCAGGACTTCGTTATCCTCGATGACGGTTCCCCAACCTGAACTTGGTAGTATTTTATTATAAGACTACCACGTGGTCACGCTTGTCTCGGATAGCGTGTTCACAGGTTTGTAGCAGAACCAGCTCATGTTTTGGAGCCTGCTATCGCAGTTCATTCCCCGAGAATCTCGCAACGTCATCTCGTCAAATTGTGTTGCAAACCTTCATTTTCCTTTCTAGACTCGATGAGTCTGGAATATCCTGACACCAACCAGATCTGAATCTCAGGCAGATATGATGGTTGGAGCATTTTCCAAGAACTATAATATTGGTCTCTCGATAACCGGTAAAGTGGATGTCGTGGCCAACACACCCAGTCGGAAGATCTATTATTGTAGTATCTTGATTGAAGAAGTTGGCCACCTCTCTATAAGGATTTCGTAGGATTTTCTCCAGAAGTTGTTCCTTATGGATCCTTTGTATTCCGAAGTCCGACCACTACTTGATGGCTATGTTGATGCTTTAAAGCATGACCATGGTAACCAGTACATCAAGGGGAACATTAGAAGCGGAGTGCTAAATGTCTCTCGGTCGATCATCCAGATTTTGATTCCTTGGCCTCGCTAAGGTGAAATCTGAGAACGTGTTATCTTTCTTTGCATCTGCATCTTCCACCACTATTCATCATGGTAGCATGTTGTGTTGCCAGGATCCTTGAAACGGATATTGTTAAACCTTGATGAATATGGAGATGCTCAAGTTCTTGAGAGCACGCGCAAGCACTAGGTTTTATCATTGGCGTTAACTGGGATTTGCTTCCTGTTTCCTCGGTCATGTTATAACCTTTTCAAACAGTGGACTCACTCTAGACTATTGAGCTCTTCCCCAGTTACCAGAATCATTCCCAACATTTGCATTTTGTTCCCAGCTTGCACCTCAGTAGTTGTTGTTTAGGATCATCTTCAAAGGTGGACTTACCATGGGTCCCATCCATTTCCGATGATAAGCAAAATCATCCATTGCGTTGTCTTTAACAAGGAAGTCCACATCATCCATTCTAGTCCGAGTATGTCATTCTTTTGAACTCCTTCAAATGATCGATTGTGATTGCCTTAGGCTGGTATAAAGAGTTTCACTGATCTTTGTATCAAAAGTAATTCTTTTTGCCACTTAAGGGAATATTTCTGCGAGTCACCTTCCTTAAGATGTCACGTTATGGTATCATGGCAATTATCTCCTTGCTACTTTGAAACCATGCACCCTCCTACTTCAGCGTGGAATTGTTGCCTACCGAATTTGAACCTTTATCATCCGCTTCTTTCCATCACCCCTGATGTGTGTTTCGTGTCTCAGCTCAAGAAATGTTTTATATCTCACTCCATGAGTTGATCTTGAGTGCTCGATCTCCGAGGAGATTGATTCCTGCAGAATTTCTTTCTGCCGTCATCATGCTGGATGAAGATCCCGAAAGCAAGGACGTCAAGATCAAGATGACGCAATGAATCAATATCCTCAAGAAAGACATCTGGATCGTGAAGGTTGTGTTAGCTTGTGTCCCTCTATCTTCTTACCTCACGTCTTGAATCTCGGGACGAGATTCTTGTTTAGTGGGGGTGAGTTGTCACAGCCCTAGCTTTACCCTGGCCTTGGACTAGTTTGGTTGTTGCATCATGTTTAAATTCAATTGAAATTTGAATTGAGGAATTTTCCAAGCCTTAGAAAACCTCTAAAAATAACCAACATTTAAATCTCATCAAATGAGTCCAAGAAAATGTTCCTGTTATTCTGTGAAAATATTGGCATGAGGTGAAATTCAAACCAATATTTTGGGAGTCACAGAAATAATTTGTTTGGGCCTTTGATTTAAATCAATAATATATTTGGGTTGGAATTATTTCTGTTATATAAGAAATAATGTCCAAATAATCCCAAACTGAAATGTTTCATGTTGGGTTTATTCCATACAGTGAGCATGAGCAGTTTGGTGATTTTTGGAAGTATCTAAGTAATTTTAATAAAGCCACAAAGTTGCAGAATAATAGAAAACAGGAAATATAAAAAAAGAGGAACCTTACCATGCAGCCCACCACTGTAGTCCACCAGGGGCAGCACTGTCTTCTTCCTCCTGCCAGGAGGAGAAGCAGCTGCGTGCCCGAGGGCCAGCGAGCCGCGCTGGCTCCTCCCTGCCTGCGTGCCCCCCCCCTCGACTTCCTGGTCGCCGCCACGCACACCCCCCCCGACCCCCTCGTCCTCTCACTCTCTGCTCATGCCCTCCCCTTTCCTCTGTCTCTCTCCGTCGCTCTTCCCCTCACGCGCCTGAACACGCCGCCGTGAGCCGCCGCGCCCACCACCACCGCCTTGCCTCCCCGAGCTATCCAGAGCCTTCGCCACATCTCGCTTCACCTTTGCACCAAAGAAAGGAAGCACGGAGGCCCCGAGCAGCCGCCATCATCATCGTCTTCAAGCTTCGGCTCCGGCGCCCTTCTCCATCGATTCGGCCACTCTGGCGTGCCCCCGAGCCCGCTAACCATCCCTGCAGCTCCGCGGTGAGCCGTTGACCCGATTCCCCCTTGCCCCGTCGTCCCCCGCATGATCTAGCCCCGATCCCCAACCATGACCGAAGCCTCTCGCCGCCGGCCATGGCGTAGCTGTGGCTACGGCCGCGCAAGCCCGCATCCGAGCTCACGGCTGCACTCACCGCACTCCAGTGAGTCTAATACGACCACCCATGGTTCCTTCCGTGCCCTGCATCGCCGAACCCGAGATCGCCCGAGCTCCGGCCGCCGCTAAAGCTCGTTGCCGGCCACTCTCCGGCCACTCCAGCACCACCCGCCACCACCACTAGAAGCGTCGCAACGCCAGGAACCCGTTGATCCCTCCCGCGCATCTAACCGTCGCCGGAGTAGCGATTCTGGCGTGCCTCCGCCGTCTGTCGAGGTCGCCGGTGGCTAATCCCCGGTCGTGCCGACGTGGCGACATCATTAGTTGCTAATGAGCCCACAAATGACCCCTCTAGAGCCACTGACGTGTGGGACCCTGTGACTAATTAGGTTAGTCTAATTTTCTGTTAGGATTAGTACTAATACGTGTGGACCCCACGTGTCAGCTTTGACTTTGGTCAAGTCAACGTTGACCGGGCCCACCTGTCAGTGACCCTGGCCAGCACCGTGTCACTGACCAGTGGGACCCACTGGTCAGTTTTGACCCAGAACAGCTCAGTTGACCTGCTGATGTCACACAAACGTCATGCTGATGCAATAAGTCATTTCTAGATTAAAAATAATTCAGAAAATTCTTGAAATTAGTATAAACTTCTAAAATTCATAGAAATTCAATCGTAACTCCAAATGAAATAAATTATATATGAAAAATGATCAGAAAAATCCAAGGAATCTGAATATGGCATTTTCATGCATGTTTGAACAACTTAACCTCACTGTTTAGTCCAAAACATGATAATGCACTATTTGAAGTCATAGTTTAAATTTGAATTTGAACCTAGTGTTCAAACCAACTCCATTTAACTTGTTGCTAGTTGCATTAGCTCAATCAACAGCATATTGCCATGTCATGATCATGCATCATATTGTTGCATCCCATTGATTGTGTTCTTCCTTGTTTGCTGGTAATTGTCCCCTCTCGGTAGACGCTGCTCCGACGCTGTGATCGTTGACACTGATGAAGACTCAATGTTATCTTCAGAAGTGCCAGGCAAGCATAACCCCCTTGTTCATTCCAATACAAGCCCACTCTCTCGCTCCTGCTCTCTTTTACTGCATTAGGACAACAACGATTCATCTGTTACTTGTGGCGGTAGTTGAACCCCTTATCCTTTGCATGACCTGTCATTGCCACAGTAAATAGATGAAACCCACTAGCATGAGTAGGAGTTATTTGAGCCCTGATGTGCCTACTCATTCATGCTTGTTTGTCATGCCTGCTACTGCTTACAGTTGAGTCAGGTCTGATTCATCGGGGGTGAATTGGAACAGTGATGAACATGTCCTACTGTGTGTGAGCTAAGTGTGTGAACACGTTTTGGTAAAGGTAGCGGTGAGAGGCCATGTAGGAGTACATGGTGGGTTGTCTCATTGAAACCGTCCTCAGGAACTGAGTTCTGTGTCTGTGATCCATGACCAGCTACTACCACTCATTGGGATCCTTAATTGAACCTCTCGGCTTCTTAATCACCCTAGTACTCTGTCCAGGAGTTGCAACTAGTTTCTGGTGTTTGTAGGTTATGTGTTGGCGGCCGTGCGTAGCGCTGACCCCAGGGGTGGGCTATGTTGCGGTAGATACACCGTGGCCGGGCATGCCAAGCGCCCGTTTGGTGTCTCGGAACACTGTACACATCGTTCGGGGCCGTATGTGGAAACCTCGGCCGGACTCCCTGCGGATGGAACCTGGATAGGCGATAAATCTGGACTAGAGACTTAAGTGTTTAGGTAGGCCGTGGCCGACACCCTCGTTGGGCTTCCGCTTGAAGGTTGCCGAGTACATGTCGTGTAAACGACGGTAAGTGGTGGGAGCGTGTGTGAAGAAGTACACCCCTGCAGGGTTATCAATATCTATTCGAATAGACGGATTCCTCGGGTATGGAAACTTGGACCCCTTGCATAGTTCATAGACAAGTGAAAGTGGATACCCTAAAACTCGCAAGATAAGCGTGAGTGCTATGGATGGCCTTCTCGTAGGGAGACGGGAGCGGATCCATAGTGGTGTATTGAATGGTGAATATGTGGACTCGTGTGCGCCACCTCAAAAGAGTTGCTTGCAGTCGTAGTTCAGGTTAGCCACTGAGTCAAAGCTGGCTTGCTGCAGTTAAACTCCACCCCCCCCTTGTTGATACCGATGTATATGTAGCTAGTTCTGATGTAAGTCTTGCTGAGTACCTTTGTACTCACATTTGCTTAATTTATGTTTTGCAGAGAGAGACTTCAGTCTCGCTAGTAGTTCCGCGTGGACTTCGACGTTTAGCTTGATTTCTCAGCTACGATCTTGTGCCCTCGGCAGGATCTGGTAGATAGTCAGGCTTCTTAGCCCTTTTTCCATTTGTAGATGTCTGTACTCAGACATGTTAAGCTTCCGCATGTGCTTGATTTGTATGCTGTGATTGTTGGGTCATGAGACCCATGTTTGTTATATCTCGCTCCTCGGAGCCTAAGGAACAAATACTTGAGTTGTAGAGTTATGTTGTGATGCCATGTTGTATTTACACATATCGAGCATTATTGTGTGTATGATTGAAATGCTTGGTATGTGTGGGATCCGACAATCTAGTAATGTGGAACGCAAACTCTGGAAGTTGGGAGCGCAAACTAGAGTAATGTGGAACTTAATTTCGTTCGATTGTTGATTCTGGTCAAGAAAAGAAGGGACTACAAGTTGCAGGTGGAGTCATATGGAGTCTTTGGAGTAGCAGCGATACTCATGGGATAAGCTCAAGTCCAATGTACATGGAAGTTTGACGCATGGACGAATTCAAGGTGGTGGAGAATATTCGCCAAGGTGGAGTTTGTTGGAGTTGTGTCGAATATTGTGTACAAGGTAGGTTACAGTTGGACTAGGAGTTGTATTGTGTTTACATAGGATGTGGAGTTGTGTCCTAATAGGACACTTGTATCCTAGGCCTCTCATATATAGCGGGGGTAGACACACGATGTAACCTATGCCAACATAATAGCACCGGAACGCAGGGGAAACCGGCGGCATGTGCCGGTGTCCAGGGCGACCGGGTGCGGTATTGTAGCGGTGTCATGGGGAGGAGCGCCCATAGTCAGGCCCCGGGGATGTAGCCATATCGGTGAACCTCGTTAACAAATCTCGGTGTCGTGCTTGTGTGATTGCTTGGTCCTCGGATGATCAACGGTATGCCTTGGATTTTTCTTACACCGGTCGGGTTTCAAGGGTCGCGAACCCACACCACCCAACCCCCACTGCAGAGTACCACCAATCATCACCGACCGATGACGAGTTTCATGCTTCCATCAGACCACTGAGCTCCAGTCCGAACTGCATGTCACTCGCTTTTCCCACCTGCTGAATAGGCTTCGACCCCGTCGACTTACGCCGTAGCCCCTCAATCCAACTCCACCTTCAACATGACACCATGGTAGATGATCAGTCCACCCCTCACGCCCCGTTGACTTCAAGCTCCCATGTGCATCATCTTGAATCAATCCCGCGTCATAGTCGTGTCGAAGCCGCACATGCCTCAGGCATGTGCACCACGTGTTTCCACGTCCAGAAGTCGGTCACCATCAGCATCACGCTCCTACGTCGTCTTTGCCGATTCCATCACCGTCTTCTGTACCAACCGACTCACGTCGATCCGTCAGACTATCTAGTCCGACTCAGCCGAACTTGTCCGGCTGCACGACACGCTCAAGGCTCCCAAATTGTCTTTCACGAATCTCCATCCATTACCTGATAATTTCATCTTTGCTGACATGACTTCCGCAATGCCTTCAAGCATCCTTGCTGTGCCAACAAATTTTTCACCCTTGTCTGCCATAACCCAAGGTTTTCAGTTTCATTAAACTTCTCACCTCAAACCAGGTACCGGTTGGCGCCATAGCTCTTCGTACAGCCGACACTTTGAAAAAATATCCGAGTTTCCAACACGTGCTCAAATACACAAGATGTAGTAGTAGCAATTTCCTACCAACAATCCTTCTTGTACTCACGTGTAGTAGCTCCCAGGCACTCAACCCCGATGCTGGCTACTTGCCTTATCCAAGCCCTTGCGTTCCTGTTGTACACGCGTATTACCAGATGGATTTGTCCCTTCGCTTGAATTGATCCGTTGTCTGCCTCTATTCGCATCAGTCAAGGACTCGGTCCTTTTCTTTTCATCCAAAAGAAATCTCCCATGAAGTATCAATCAGATCTGCACCGCGGTCTTCCATGCAGCACCTAGCCGCCACCTTCCACTCCTGGTCCGCGAACAGAACACGTGCACCAGCTCGCCCCATAGGCCAGCTTACACCACCCGTGCCGCTTCGGCTTCACGGCCACGCGTGCCCACGCTGCCCGATTGTCGCCTGCATCTGTTGCGAATTTAGAATCCGATCTTCACAACTCGTCGAGATTTCCTTCGCCTGACGTAGTGTACAATCGATCACAACCGCGCAAACGATACCGATCAACACATCAAACCTTCCTCTATATCAACACGACCGGCCTGATCTCAAACCTTGCTCTGATACCACTTATTAAAATAAATCCGAGACACTCCGTCGATCATCCAAGGACCAAGCAATCACACGAGCACAACACCGAGATTTGTTAATGAGGTTCACCGATATGGCTACGTCCCCGGAGCTTGACTACGGGCGCTCCTCCCCGTGACACCGTCACAAACCGCACACCGGTCACCCGGGCGCCGGCACACGCCGCCGGCTCCCCCTTGCGCGCCTGTGCTATTATGTTGGCATAAGTTACATCGTGTGTCTAGCCCCGCTATATATGAGAGGCCTAGGATACAAGTGTCCTACTTGGACACAGCTCCATATCCTATCTAAACACAATACAACTACAAGTCCAACTGTAACCTATCTTGTACACTATATTCGACACAACTCTAACATTGTTGTTGCACTCTGATGTGTATGTATAAACTTTACATCTCTAGGGATAACCATCTCCTGTTTATGCATCATCTCTGTTAGTTTTTTACATCTCTCGCGTTAGATCTTGCAGATCACAATTTGCATGATGGGGAGTACACAGACCCAATTCAAGAGCTTTTGCATTGTTACTGATTATTGATGGAAGAATGGGACTTGATAAGAGCAGCCGTTGTTATTATTATATCTATACTCCTATAAAAAAGCGAGTTGGTGATGATGGTGTGCCTGCCTTTGGGCCATATGTACCATTCAATCTTGAATCTAAGGTTGAGATAGAGATGAGACATGTTGGGCGGAGCCAACCACCAAAACAAGATAGTCTGAAAGTTTCTCCTTCTCTAGTGAGACAGATTATTCTAGAACCCCTCCAAGTTTCCTCGCCGCCGGCCCCTCTCCTCTATTTCCCCGTTACCACTGGAGTTGAGTTGGGCGAGAGTCACGTCTGTTGTATGTATATCTATATCTATACCACTATATATATAGTGTGTGTGAATAAGTTTGAATATGGATCATTGGATGAACTCAATCTGATAATCAAGAGGTGGCAAATCCAAGCATTGCTGGCCATTCGATTTCCTATCAATTACATCATATCCTGCCATGTGTACTATGTAGAAGTTTCCAATAGTTAAAAACTTAGTACACCCTTGTATTTGTCACATATACTATCTTTACACACTTCTCATTTATTCTAGAACCTTCCATGCATGATCATGCTCCGCTAGAGTTTCTCGCCTGAATAGAAGTGTATCCATTTATGATTTATTCTAGAATTTTTCATATATGCTCTTGCTCCATTAGAGTTCTCGCTTGAATAAAAGTGTATCCATTTATGATTCAGTCTAGAATCTTCCATGTATGCTCTTGCTCCATTAGAGTTCTCGTTTGAATAAAGTGTATACATTTATGGGATTATTTGTGAATTTTACTCATGGTGAAAGACTCATGATGAACCATTTCTTACATTTCATATATCGTTTCAGAGAATTTCAGCCAAATGTCACAACACTATCTTTAACCTTAAGGTCCATACATATAATGTGTTATATTAGTGTATTGGAACACAATGCAGCTAAGGTTTTCCTTTTCAATGATGTAATATGCAAGTGTCAGTTGCAACGATATCTCACAACTCACGTGCAACTCACTAGTTTGTTATTATTTTACAGCAGAAAAGAGATTTATATTATGAAAAAAAAAGTCTCTCGACACTATCAACACCTCCCCACCAAAGCACGGCACGACACTTAAAAGGAAAACCTTATCAATACCTCTCTTCAAATGTTGAAAACACTTCATCGAGTAAGTTTGGATCACACATGAATTTTATCAACACCTCTCTTGTAGTGCTATTAAGCAATTTTTGAGTCCAACTATTGATCAACTAGCTTCTTGGTCTTTGCTTTAATGTGCCCAAATATTTCTCCGCCAACGCTTCGGCCTCAATGCCGATTCCTACATGTGTTGATGTCTTCATCACATTAGAACAATTTAGCACTAAAGAAAAAAAAGCAGTTTTTGCTTTGCTAACGAACTATTGCAGGACAACCCTATATTGCTCCAAGATGCATGACTTCCAATGCCGATTGATCCACCTCCCCACAAACACAAGCTAAATTATGACTGCTCTTAAATGAGACCATTCTACTCCGTCATACGCATCTGCTCTACTTCACCACTGTTAGCTACCCATCTCTATCATAAGCAGCATCTCCATCGATTTCCACCTCCGGTTCGTCCGTAGAGAGTCCCACTGAGCATAAGCTGCTGCTGCTCCAACACCAAAAAAACATGATGAGGATTCCACTGAGCTGTAGCCTGTAGGCGTGTCTTCCGCCACTGCAGAGATCAAGGAACACACAGTTTATTCGATCATCACCCCTTGCTGCCTTCCTATTTCTCTTCTCCGCCAGGACAACGAACAGCATCAGCATGGACCACGATGAGACCGCGGAACCTTTCTCCGACGACGACGACCACCAACCGGGGCCAATGGATGATCGCCTGTCCATCCAAGAGCTCACCGACGGTTTCTCCGACGAGCGCAGCCTCGGTGCCGGTGCCCACAGCAAAGTTTACATGGTAACGTACGTTCCACTGATTGATTGATTAAACACATGACTGCACATATATGTATGTGTGTACGTATAGTATACTGAATCTAACTACTACTTGATGACGCCATTTACTAATAGTTCTAGATGAAGCAACTAAGGATAAATAAAGTATCCTTTCAACTGGCTACCACATCCATCCAAGACAGAAACAACTTACTAAGCGTGACTCCTTAAGGACATTCAGCAATGATCATGTGCTTGTTGATATCGATGCCGACGCGCTCTTGGCCAACAAGCGTTTAGTAGTACTAACAAGAAATACCACAACTGAATCCTCATGCAAATGATTTTATGTGCACGGGATGCTCTGATTTTTTCCTTTGTTTGCCCTGTCTTACGCGCATCACCTGCAAATACTTGCTTCTGCCCTATCTATCTATACATCCAGACATTTTCCAGGGTTTTTTCACCGAAGAGGGAAAAAACAGATATACCGCTAATTAAGCACACAAAACTACTGAACCATGTGAAATGCAAAATTTATATAGGGTGTACATGAATATGGGAAGAACATTGCTGTGAAGATGTTCCATGACGACACGCCAACACATGTTGACGGTGGTCATGAGAAATTCCACAATGAGTTCTGCAACCTCGAGAGCCTCCGACACCAGAACATCGTGCGGTTGCATCTCAGCAAAAACACATGGAATATAGATGAACTAGATGACTGGATTCATAGCTTGGAAACTGAGTATAGTACCTTTAATTAGTTCATAGCTTTTTGTTCTCCTCAGTTTGTTATGTACTTCTGTTATTTATGGCATATATAGATGAACTAGATGACTGGATTCTGGTGGGCAGGGATAGGATGAAGCCAACAGTGGAGAAGTTGCACAATGAAGATATGGTCATTATCTTTTTCTGAACACACAGGAGGCGCTGATGTCTATATAGTTGTGCATAATTATAATTCATATAAATCCAATGTAAGACAATACAGAGAATACATGAGTTGTACATAGGATCTTACACACATAGTTTGTGGAAGAAAAGAAAAAGGAGATAAACAATAGACATTTATTTGGGTACCATTTTGCCCAAAGAAACAGTTTGGTAAGGAGGTCCCTGTAGCATTACAATTATGTAGGAGCATGACGAGCCCTTAACCCCGACATTGTGATTCTCAAGCGCTTGATTTGGTTTGGTTTGGGATCCCCAAACTTGGTTGGTTAGATGATGAACTTGTGAAAACGAACAAAACCACCCCGAGGTGCTGTCGTTGCTGATAACAGGAACCTCATGTTGGATGTTATAGGGTGGCCGAGAGATAACCCATATCTTCTAGTCCTGGGTGATGATCTTCGTTCATGTCCACCAATCTGCAAGCAACTAGTACGTGTGGTATTTGTTGGGCCACTGGAATCCTTCATGGCCACCCCATAACCAAATACGTCCACATAGGGCCTGGTAGGCACACCCAGAATGGGCTGGACGGCAGAGGAGGAAGTCTGGTCCTTACCTTGGCATGCCTGCAGATGCAGCTCGTGCCGTTCCGGCGGAAAAGCGGCCGCTGGTTTATGAACTGTATGATACTCTCCATGAGTGTCTTACTGGTCGCACGCATGGGGTTGTAGAGGTGGAAGCCATGGTCTTCGGCCTCTGACTCCACCAATGTCACCGCGTGTTGATCGTCGGCCCACATGAGGTTGCGCATGGAAGCCGCCAACCGGCGCCCACGGCCAGACAAGCTATCCTTCTCAGCGACGGCGACCAGCACACGCCGGCACATCAGCGAGGCAATGTCCCCGTCCAGAGGGTTTATCCATGGATCGTCGTTGTCAAGCTGGCCAGCCGTGACGTACGGCCAGAGCCTGTCCACAAAGTCTGGCGTAAACATGGCGACGCCGTCCCAAACGGCCTCGGAGCTAGACAGCCGGTCCACCCCCCAGAAGTAGGGGTGAACGATGACAAGCCCCTCGATGTTGACGATGTTTGTACCGCCGCCAGCCGCACGCACCGCCGTGTTGTAGACGATGTTGCCGCCGGCGCTGTCGCCCTCTAGGAAGGTGCGCTCCGGGTCGGCGTAGCTAGACAGCCAGGGGTCTGAGAGGGACGCCACCCACTGGAGCGCGGCCCATGCATCGTCATAGGCCGCAGGCACGGGATGCTCCGGTGCAATACGGTACTCCACAGACACGATGAGAGCCCCAGTCAGTGCGGCGAGGGACCTGACATAGTTATTGTATGTGCGGCCAAATGCGCTCTCTGTGCAGAACGATCCACCGTGCACGTACATGATGACTGGAAGCCTCTCGCCGGCGGCTGCAGCATCTGGAGGCAGAAAGAGGCGTGCTGACACGCCGGTGCAGTTGTCGATGATGACGTCCCTCGTTGCCACTCCACGGTTGGCTGCCGGGTCCTCAGTCGCTGCCACGAATGGGCTGCGCAGAAAGCGCTCGACACGGCCGCCCTTGTACTCGCGAATGAATGGATAGAGGTCGACGGTGATGTCCTCACCGCCGTCCTTGTCATTTCTTGGAGGCATATTGGTCGAGCTAGCAGTTGTACCCTTGCACGTGTGTCGACGTAATATCTAGTGTGGGTGCGGCCAACAATGCATGCAGCTCAATCTATCTGTGTGGTACGTTCTGGTGGCTGCTCCTCGGTTTTTATAGCTAGAAGTTGATTCCACTCTAACATGGCCATGCATATATAATGTGTGTGTGTGTGTGTGTGTGTGTGTGTGTGTGTGTGTGTGTGTGTGCACAACTACTCAAGAACGGTTGAATTGAGCCGATCATCTGAGTGATGGAAAACGTGTCCATTCAGGTATCTTACTAGTAGAAGTATATACCACCACAGCTAGGTAGCTGCTACATCTGCTGAACATGCATTTTTGGCGTCTTCATTATCTTTTAGTACAACATGCCCGTTGGAGTTGAAGGACCATTATCCCACACAAGAACACAAAATGTTCTCACTTAAGCAGGGGAAATAATTTATACTTACAATCTTGTCACATTATTTTTGCAAAAGTATCCTTTTTATAATTAGCCTGCGGGGTTGTTGTCAAACAAAAAGAGCATCTTGGTGAGCAGCATGGGTGAAGATTCGAATTGGTGGACATGCTTGGTTAAGTTAGTCAATGAATAGGACAACAACTGGATGATTGATTCCACAGTAATCAGGGGTAGCTAATAAGCTCCTTATGATGAACATAATTAGCACAGTTAAGTCGACATATATAATACAATCCAGTTCTTTTATTTCGAAAGTAGTACATTTTTAAGTTCATGTATATATGTTACAATGTTTATTCTGAACCATGAGCTGTTTCTCAAAGGAAAAAAAAGTCTCCTCACATACTTCTACTGCTGATCCATAACGTCGATAGTTTTCAGTCTCTACGCTGGTTGACCCATGGATAGGAAGGTTTTTTCTTCTTCAAGTGAAGCATATTTTGCAGATTTCTAGGAACTAAGAGACCAAGCCAATCAACAAACAATGGCATGCAACTAGTGCTACTTGCCCACTTTGTGGATCAGAAGAGGACAGTTCTTTCCATGCACTAGTTGCGTGTACAGAGGCAAAGGCGTTCTGGAATGGCATGCGTTCTAGGTGGCCTTTGCCGGGGAATGAGTACTTGCTGGACAATGGAGAAGAGTGGCTGCTCAACGTACTTGCAAATTGTTCGGACAAAGTGCGGGATATGATAATTATGTTGGTCTGGCGAGTGTGGCAAGTTCGTACAGATTTAACACATGGTAAGGAAGCTGCTCCGGTGGAGGTCTCAGTAGAGTTTCTGGACAGTTATTTCAGATCAATTCAGCAGGCAAATAAATATAGTACAGAAGAGATTGTGAAAGGAAAAATGGGGAAGGAGGAGTGATTGACGGTACCAACTAAGAAACCCCAACTGCCGTACAAACCGTGGCCGCCGCCGATGCTGGGCAAGGTAGCTTTATCAGTGGATGGCTCCTTTTCGGCAGAAGACGGGTCAGCAGGTTCAGGCATGATACTTCGGAACTGGGACGGGAGTGTTATTTTCTCGGCACACCGTCACTTATTTCATTGCAACGATGCTCTTGAGGCGGAGCTACATGCTATAATGGAGGGGATGGCACTGTTTGTCGAGCATACTACTCTTCCGGTGGTTGTTCAATCGGATTCAACGACGGCACTATCTGTTCTAACTTCTAATGTATTGGACCGATCGGCATATGGGCATCTTATCTTAGAGATTAAGGATCTGATGGTAGGAAGGGAGTTTATTCCTATGAAAATTTCTAGGGACCAGAATAGAGTAGCAGATCATCTGGCGAATCATGGTAGAACTGATCATAGTACGGCTTGTTGGCTTCGCAAAGGCCATCCATGTATAGCTTAAATTTTGTCGGCTGATTGTAACTCTACACTTTTGGAATAAAACTCCCATTTCACTCGCAAAAAAAAAACTAGGTAACGCTATGAAACTTCCTCCCCATAAATTCGACTTTTTTCCGAACGGAATCTCAAACCTACTCCTAACCCAAACATGGCCCACAAAAGTTCGGCCAGGTGTGAAGTATATCCAAAATGCATGCACATGTGATGTTGTCAAACAAAAAATGATCATTGCGGTGAGCAACGTGTGCTGAAGATTCCAGATGGTGGTCAGACTTAGTTCTGTGCGTCAAAGAATACGGCAAACACTGTACATAATTGATTCCTTAATAATCAAGCTACGGCAGCTAGTAAGCTCCTTATTGACTAAACAAAATTAGCATAAATGTATCTAGTACTGTGTCAAAAAAGTAGTTGAATGATGCAGCACATTGTCAAGTTGGCACATATAGTACAATGTCTATTCAGCACCATGTGGCTAAAGTTTTCCTCAATAATAGAGAAAGAAAACAGTTGCATGCATGTGCATAAGATTCTAGCTGCGAACTGCGCTCGTATGGTGCAATGACGTATTATGGAATGACGTATGGTGCCATTAGATTGTGAGCTTGTGAAGTTAATCATTTATTTATACAGTACGATCCAAAGGTGCCTCTTTCCGGGAAGGGAACTCTAAGATTGTAACACCAGTACAGTCACTTTCAAAGCAACACACACACACACACACACACACACACATCTAATAGCTATTGTAACAAGACTAATGCAACTCTTAAGGCATTTTAACTGCTACAGGAACTCTAGGGATAATTACTAAGGAAAATGGTTGACATGAAATCTAAAAAAAAAAAAAGACGACCCCATCATCGAGCGGACGGAGCAAAAGACTGAAGCCCTCGCGTCGCCCACGCCGGGCGACTCGAGGGGAACCCCAGCCGCCGCCGGCCGCCGCCCCTCCTCTCGGCCCCCCGCGTCGCCGCCGCCGGAGGGCCGGCCGGCGAAGCCGCGCCGGACCCAGGGATGGCGGCGGCGAGGCCGTTCTCCCCCCTCCCACTTCGCCCCACGCCCTTTTCCTCCACCGCTCCTCCAGATCCGCCCCTGTCAGCTCCGGCGGCTTCGTCCGGCGGCGGGAGCGCCCTCCCCCGGCGGTGTTTCCTCGCCAGCTGCGTGTGATGGATCTCCCTCCGGATGCGGCTCCCCCTGCTGCGTTGGTCCGGTCTGCCCATTTGGATCTGGGCCACGGCCGGTGGTGCTGCTCTCCGGCCAGCTTGCCGTGGCGGCCGGGCGCGCCCTCCTTGCTGCGTCCACCCTCTACGCCGACCCCCACCACTCGTCCCTCTGTCGTTGCCGGTCTCTGGTGGTCGCACTTCAGCACCAGATCTGGCGTGTTCGGTTGGCCTCGTCAACCGGCTCCCCGTGCTCTCTCGTTGCGGCCTCACGCTGGCCGCGGTGCACCTCGGCCTCGGCTCTGCGTGCTGCAGCCCGGTGTGTTGCTGCTTCTTTGGCCCTCCGTTGCTCGCTTCACAGCTCATGGCTGCCTAGCGCTACGGCGGTGGGTGGCCGACTTGCTCCGGTTGCGAGGTGGAGGAGGCACTGCCGGGTGAAAACTTCATCGACGATGACGGCTGCAGCCGCCATTTTCCCTTCTTGAAGGCGTCGAGTTTGGCATTGTTTCCCTCCCCCCCAAGCTTCTCAGATCCCGAGAGAAATCTCGGACCCGGGGTTCTCCGTGTCAGATGGTGTCGACGTCTCTACGTCGTTTCCTCCTTGGGGGCATCTTCTTGGATTTCTTCTGCTTCGGGTGGACTCGCCTCTTGTTGCTTCATCTCCACCTCGGCTCTAATCCTGGCTGGCCATTGTTCTTGGCGACTCGAGTTGAGCTTGCTTCAACATCCTGGGGGGCCTCGACGACACGCTGCCCTTCGACCTCGGCGGCAGTACACCGGTGTTGCGCCCTTCGGTCTCGGTGGCGCGTTGCCTTCTTGGCTTCGCCGGCGGCACACCGGTGCCGCCGCTCGAACTCGGCTACCCGATGCTCTTCGTTCGCGCCAGTGATGCTTCTCGGTATGCTTCTACTTTGGTGTCTCCTTTCCGTCAGGGCTGTGCTTCATGGTGGTCCGGACGACGACCGCGGGGACATCCTGGGGTGGCCTTGGCAGCACGCTGCCCTTCGACCTCGGCGGCGGTACACCGGTGCCGCGCCCTTCGCTCTCGGTGGTGCGTTGTCTTTTGGCTTCGTCGGTGCACACCGGTGTCGCCGCATGAACTCGGCTATCCGACGCCCTTCGTTCATGCCAGTGATGTTCCATTGTGAGTTGTTGGTCTGGTGCCCGTATGTTTCTCCCTAGGCCTTGTTGTGGTTCATTGTCGAAGGTGGAACAAGCTGCTCAGCGGAGCTCGCTACCCGAGATGTCGGTCTCCAGTGGTTTCGGTTTGGTACTGGTGCCAGCCTTCCCCTCCATTTTGTTTCTTTCTTCTAGTTTTGGGCTTTCTCTTGCCCTTTCCTGTAATTTTCTTTTGCGCCTTTGGGCGCTTACTTGTATCTGTACTGACTGCCAAGTCACCTTCGAGTTGGAATATAACAAGCGGTGGGGTTTTTGGCCCCCCCGTCAATCTCGAAAAAAAATCTAAAAAAAGGCCCATGAATCAGTGATTTAGGTTAGTGCTCTGAATGAACCTATACATCTGAAATACATGTTCCATAGGCTACACCGACTATGTTTTGTTAACATAGTACTCTGATGTATCTCTAGTTGGTTTCGAAAATTCACCGGCCGCAATGGTACAAGTATACCGACGGTTTCAAGAAACAGTTGGC
This sequence comes from Triticum aestivum, assembly GCF_018294505.1. Classification (NCBI taxonomy): domain Eukaryota; kingdom Viridiplantae; phylum Streptophyta; class Magnoliopsida; order Poales; family Poaceae; genus Triticum; species Triticum aestivum. Next base: position 1,761,827 of record NC_057794.1, on the reverse strand, counting down.
TGTTTTTGCCAAAAAAATGAAAGCAGTGGACGGAGATAATAATTCCATACAAGCGCTGTTTTCTCTAAAAAAAATGAAAGCAGTGGACGGAGATAATAATTTCATGCATCTCAGGGTATCAACAATTAGTACTCCCACTGATTAATGTGATGCATGCATGTGTTAGAGACAGAGTGGAGCATCTACTGGACGGTGCATGCATGCATGCTTTCCATCCATGGATATCTATTTCTTGCTCCACTCCCATCCTTATAAATACTTTGCACTTTCTTTGCTCAGTCATTCACATCTCGTAGAGCAAACAAACTTGAAGAAGCTCCTCCATCGCATTGTGTGCATCAAGCAGTTTCCCTCTACTTTGGTATCTCATCGTTTGCTTTTGCTTACATTGCTTCTATCTTTTTCATTCCATTCTTAAACAAGCAGGGTTAGTGCAAGCTGTTACATTTGTCTTGTTTTCTCTTGAAGATATTTCATCTTGTGAGAGCATAGTTGCACTTTGATAAAATTATTGTGCATTAACTATATTAGCTTTTTCAACAAGACATGACCGTTGGTATTAACTTTTGGAGTGAATTCCACTTTTTACTCCCACCTATTTGGATACATGGATATTTGTGTACTCAATAAAATATACAAATTCATTGCCGTTTTTAGCTAGCAGCTCTATTGCATAACATCTACCTGAAAATAATTAAAGCAGCTACATCACATAACATGTAATGTATATTAATTAATCCATTTTAATTATTTGTATTTCATTGGACATTTCCATTTTGAGTTTAGTTTGTTATATGAAGCAAACGGTAGTTCTTATATCCTCTGAAATATAGCTATTTTATAGAGTTTGCAGCTTGTATGGAAAATTTTTTAATTTTATTTTCATAGTTAAAGTAGACATGTAATGTGTACCTATCTACTGAAAAATGATTGCAAAGGAACGCAGAGTTGCACTGTAGGAAAGGCGTTGACATATGTGTAACTGATGACCTTCCGTCTCTCATCTCATCCTCATGGTTAGGGTTGTTATTGTGGGATTGGTGCTGCCCATTGCATTTTGTTTGATGCATGCGTTCTCGTTTAGGGGTTCCATTACTTTGCATTGTAGAACTGTTGATGGTTGCGGTTGTGATGTGTTGGGTGTGTTTGGTGGGTTGCCTATGAATAGCCCGCTTATGTTTTATTTTATTTTATAAGGATGAGTAATCCACTTATGGTATATGAATAAGGCGAGTCTTATGCGCCGGTCTTAAAAATATGGATTGTACTTTAGCATTCATCAAAGGCTAACCTGATTAATTTGCAACATACACAAAACATACGAGGCATTGCACTTGAACCAGTAAACAAGTGCCCGTAGCTGTAGCATTTCTCTATATAATCTGTATACATCATCCCTCACAAATTTTCGGATTGCTCATGTGTTTTGTGTGAACACGAGTTGATTTTCTATCTTATGTAGACGTATGAGAACATGGCCACCTTACTGTCCACGGTGCGGGAGATCCGTCGTTCGCAGCGTGCGGAGGGGGCGGCGGCCGTCCTCGCCATCGGCACAGCTAACCCGGCCAACTGCGTGTCCCAGGAGGAGTACCCGGATTACTATTTCCGGGTCACCAAGAGCCAGCACCTCACCGACCTCAAGCAAAAATTCAAGGCCATGTGTAAGCAAGCAGATGAGCACATGCATGCATAAATACAGTGGTCAAATTGCTTGATCGTCTAATTATATGTTAGCTGCTTGTACGATCGATCTTAATACAAGAATGATCAAGTTAACATCGCGTACGTGTTTTGTTGTTTCCAGGCCAGATGACACCAACGGACAAGCGTTACTTCCACCACACGGAGGAGCTCCTGGACGCCCACCCCGACTTCCTCTGCCGTGGCAAGCCGTCCCTGGACGCCCGCCTAGCCATCGCGGCTGTCGCTGCGCCAGAGCTTGCGGCGTCAGCTGCAGCCAAAGCCATAGCCGAGTGGGGCCGTCCGGCCACCGACATCACCCACCTCGTCGTCAGCACCAACTCAGGCGCGCACTCCCCTGGCGTCGACCTCCGCCTGGCCTGTCTGCTCGGCATCCGCGCCTCCGTACGACGGACCATGCTCTACCTCAACGGCTGCTCCGCAGGTGCCGCCTCGCTGCGCCTTGCCAAGGACCTGGCAGAGAACAACTGTGGTGCGCGTGTGCTGGTGGTCTGCGTCGAGCTCACCATCGTCTCCTTCCGTGGCCCAGAGGAGGCAGATGCCCACCCACACACTCTCATCAGCCAGGCGTTCTTCGGAGACGGTGCTGGCGCGGTCATCATCGGCGCCGACGCCATGCACCCCGTCGAGCGCCCAATCTTCAAGATGGTGTCCGCCTCGCAGACCATGATAGCGGGGACCGACCGTGTGCTCACCATGCAGCTGACAGAGGCCGGCCTCGATGGCCACATCTTCACGAAGGAGCTGGTTCCTATAGCGGCGAAACACATCGACCAGTGTCTCACAGATGCGTTCCAACCGCTTGGAGTAATGAGCGACGGCGCCAACCTCTGGAATGATCTCTTCTTTGTGGTGCACCCCGGCATCCGAGGAATACTGGATCACATCGAGGGGGCACTCCAGCTGGAGTCGGGGAAGCTCGCGGCAAGTCGGACGGTGCTCAGAGAGTATGGGAACATGCTCGGCGCCATTGTGATCTTCGTGCTCGATGAGCAACGGCGCCGGATGGAGGAGGACAGAGGGGTGAGGGGTGAGTGGGGTGTGATGATGGGATTTGGACCTGGGTTCACAATTGAGACGATGGTGCTGCATGCAGTGGCCAGCAACCCGCACAACAAAAATTGATATACTTGTATCGATATTGATCTTGAAGTATCTCTTATCATTTACAGTTTGCAAGGAAAATAAAATCTACTACAATTGCATGCGATAATATTGTACAACTTGCTTGCTAGCTACGGCATGATAGTATATTGGTTATCGTGTTTTCTTCTCTTTTCTTATTGGAATAAAACTAGCAATGTGGCATGGGGAAATCCAAGGGTAGCGTCCTTTAATCGTACATTATATTTGTTGAAATTTTAAATGAAGTGACATATCTATCTATTTATATATTGAAAGTAAATGATGGATTAATTAGAATTAGAATTAGAAATAATAGAATTAGTCTAAAAAATTCCACGTTAATCAGAAAATACTAGCCCTTGATCTGATGGATCATTTAAAATTATAATCATGTAACCATTAGATATGCGTAACATATATAGCTTCATCGTAACAGACAACGAGTCCTTAATGTGTCATACATTTATTTATTTTACACACATGGTAACGTGCCAGACCTGGTCTCTCACGAAAAATCATTTTTTTAACCTGGTGGAAAAAAACACACGTATCTATCACGTAAGCACACATCTCCCACGCCCTTTTTGTAGGTACCCATCCCAGTATCCCATGTCCTTAACCAGGGAAGAAAAAAAAAAGAACATCTACTTTTCTAATAAAAAGAGATAATGGGACGTACAGACTATTATTACCTACCATAAAGATCTCCCGTCTCAGCTCACATGATGATGCCTAGCATGCATGCATATTCATATGGAAAAAAGAGTGTGCATGCAAACCCTTACTACATGCATGCATGAGTGCCCGAATCAGGTATGTATAACCCATATGCCTAATTACTCAGTGGCGCGTCAACCTAATCTTCTTGCCTGATCTGCCGTCAATGGAGGATTAGCAGGAAACATGCAGAAGATATTCAAGGCAGGAAGCAGATTCTAGCGGCAGGGATGACGTGGAGGTTCTAACCTGCTAGGGCTGACTTAATTACATTCCTCTACAGTGATCGTTGTTTAGATTTTTTTTAGGGGGTCCATGTTCAGAATTATTTGTGGAAGCATACTTCAATCAGCCCCATAGGAACCGAGTCATTGTAACACTTGCCCGTTAAAAGCATCCATGGACCAGATGTAGGTATTTACACGAGTAATGTGCACAAATATCATCTATCTGGACTCTGGAGCATCCAGTAAGTTTGAGCGATTCAACATGGAGCATCCTTTGAGTATCAGATATACATGTCGCACGTCTTAGCTAGAAGTAATTAGTCCATATTAATTGATCCCTGAGTGTTGGGGCATAATTTGTATGCTATAAATTTCCAATTGAGTTAATACCAATTTCTTTCATGGTTTGCAGACCTTATACATATTTCACTACTATAATATATCATAAGAATAATAGAAGTGATTGTATACATACTCTTTGGTATATTAATTTCTAATTATATTTTGCAAGCTTGCACCAATATTGCATCAATAGAACTTCAACATTGCTAAATACATTGACTACAGGAAATGAGACATCGAAATCAGGGTTAACTTTGGGACACATTTAATCTGTAAGTTTATTACACAGGAATGCAATATTATTATCTAAGTAAATTCTTGCTTGATTACTTTCTCATATTCACAGTTTACCCAATAGTATATTCTTTCAATATGGTGAAATACGACCCATTTGTTCTATTTGGAGGAAACTCTTTTAAAGCTCCATTTATTGCCAAAGAAACCCCATACAAGTACAACATTGTAGAGAAAATACAAAATTAATACATAGAAGGGACATAAGAACTTCGGAAGATCCAAAACTGAAAAAACTAGAGCACTAAAACTATCTAATTGGCCTGAAAGGAGAAGGAAAGGAAGTCCTCCAATTCTTTACTACAAGTATATGCCCAAATGTAGCAACCGAAATTGGTAAGTTCCAAAATCTAACAAAACACCTACAGACGACACCATCTACATAATATTTTTAAATTCAAATTCTGTAAGTATGACAGTTCACAATTGAAGAAGAGTTGGAAAGAAGCTTCCTTTTTGATACAACAGGTAAGGAAGTTCATGAAGAAGAACACCTATTTTTTACAAATAATAAATTTATGTAATGTATGTCAATCATATATATCCACAAGCTCCAAATAAGATTTAGAATACCTTATATATGTGTCCATATATCTAAAATAACTACATTATAGAATCAAGTTGTAAATGGGAGAAATAAATGTTTGCAGTAGATAAAAAGATACAAAACATGATGGGCACACTAAAGATTATGCCATCCCAAATCACCCATGTCGACTCAAATTTGATGCATCTGACACTTCTTGGAAAAACATTATATCCTAAAAAAATAAACTTTAATACGCCTCAACAGGATTGTCAAGCCAGCCACAGACCAGGTACACATCACTACAGCTGCATTAGGCATACCCGTGCATTCGAGCACATAGCACTAAAAAACTTCAACAACAAAATAGCCTTCGGATATTTCCCGAAACATTAAAGGGGTAACTCTTATATCCCTAAAATCACCACTTCACGAACATCCAAAAGAACTGGTAAATATGAACTTGTTTCACAAAACTATATTAAATACTAGCCCGCGCGAAGAGCGGGCCACTCTGCTAGTTACATAAATTTACAATGGACTCGCAATTTTTTCGTGTTCTTTATTATTATTTATATCAAATAAATAATGGTCAAAGTTAATTCAGTACCAACGAAATCAATATTAATGCAAACGACCAAATCTCATAATATTTAACTGGAATAGTTATATTATATCCTTCAATAACATATAACCTGCAAAGTCAATTCATCCTGGTAGCATGCAATGTTTGTGCATGTCTTGGACAAGTCATTTTCTTTGCTTAGATTTAGGGCGGCCTGGTGGCGCAGAGCATGGTGATCATGGCGGCCAAGTAGTGAGGAGGAACGAGCGGCTATGGGATGGCATGGCCACGATGTTCGGTCCAACACCCTGGTCTTAGCTCATGTTAGTTTGTAATCACTGAATAAATAGAGAAACAGAAAGGAAGTAAAGTTAACACTGCACAAAACCTCTATGTCGCATGCAAATTCTCCTTTATCCAATCAATCTTCTTCCTTCTGCAACAATAGAACTTCGTGATGAACTATGATATGCAAGGGATAACGGAAACGATTCCCAAGCTCTTCGTAATGCGGAAATTGACGAAGGTAGAAATCGAGAAAAACATCAAGTGTTGATGATAGACAAGACCACTAGTTTCAAGAAAAGGGCAGAGGGAAGAAGGGGAACTTCAAGAAGAACAGCAAGCAAGTTGCTGCTCAAGTGAAGAAGCCCAAGTCTGGTCCTAAGCCTGAGACTAAGTGTTTCTACTGCAAAGGGACTGGTCACTGGAAGCGGAACTACCCCAAGTGATTGGCAGATAAGAAGGATGGCAAAGTGAACATAAGTATATTTGATATACATGTTATTGATGTGTACTTTACTAGTGTTTATAGCAACCCCTCAGTATTTGATACTAGTTCAGTTGCTAAGATTAGTAACTCAAAACGGGAGTTGCAGAATAAACAGAGACTAGTTAAGGGTGAAGTGATGATGTGTGTTGGAAGTGGTTCCAAGATTGATATGATCATCATCGCAGACTCCCTATACTTTCGAGATTAGTGTTGAACCTAAATAAGTGTTATTTGGTGTTTGCGTTGAGTATGAATATGATTTGATCATATTTATTGCAATACGGTTATTCATTTAATTTAGAGAACAGTTGTTGTTCTGTTTACATGAATAAAACCTTCTATGGTCATACACACCAACGAAAATGGTTTGTTGGATCTCGATTGTAGTGATACACATATTCATAATATTGAAGCCAAAAGATGCAAAGTTAATAATGATAGTGCAACTTATTTGTAGCACTGCCGTTTAGGTCATATTGGTGTAAAGCGCATGAAGAAACTCCATGCTGATGGGATTTTGGAATCACTTGATTATGAATCACTTGATGCTTGCGAACCATGCCTCATGGGCAAGATGACTAAGACTCCGTTCTCCGGAGCGAGCAACTGACTTATTGGAAATAATACATACTGATGTATGTGGTCCGATGAGTGTTAAGGCTCACGGCAAGTATCGTTATTTTCTGAACTTCACAGATGATTTGAGCAGATATGGGTATATCTACTTGATTAGACATAAGTCTGAAACATTTGAAAAGTTCAAAGAATTTCAAAGTGAAGTGGAAATTCATCGGGGGTGAATTGGAACAGTGATGAACATGTCCTACTGTGTGTGAGCTAAGTGTGTGAACACGTTTTGGTAAAGGTAGCGGTGAGAGGCCATGTAGGAGTACATGGTGGGTTGTCTCATTGAAACCGTCCTCAGGAACTGAGTTCTGTGTCTGTGATCCATGACCAGCTACTACCACTCATTGGGATCCTTAATTGAACCTCTCGGCTTCTTAATCACCCTAGTACTCTGTCCAGGAGTTACAACTAGTTTCTAGTGTTTGTAGGTTATGTGTTGGCGGCCGTGCGTAGCGCTGACCCCAGGGGTGGGCTATGTTGTGGTAGATACACCGTGGCCGGGCATGCCAAGCGCCCGTTTGGTGTCTCGGAACACTGTACACATCGTTCGGGGCCGTATGTGGAAACCTCGGCCGGACTCCCTGCGGATGGAACCTGGATAGGCGATAAATCTGGACTAGAGACTTAAGTGTTTAGGTAGGCCGTGGCCGACACCCTCGTTGGGCTTCCGCTTGAAGGTTGCCGAGTACATGTCGTGTAAACGACGGTAAGTGGTGGGAGCGTGTGTGAAGAAGTACACCCCTGCAGGGTTATCAATATCTATTCGAATAGACGGATTCCTCGGGTATGGAAACTTGGACCCCTTGCATAGTTCATAGACAAGTGAAAGTGGATACCCTAAAACTCGCAAGATAAGCGTGAGTGCTATGGATGGCCTTCTCGTAGGGAGACGGGAGCGGATCCATAGTGGTGTATTGAATGGTGAATATGTGGACTCGTGTGCGCCACCTCAAAAGAGTTGCTTGCAGTCGTAGTTCAGGTTAGCCACTGAGTCAAAGCTGGCTTGCTGCAGTTAAACTCCACCCCCCCCCCCCCCTTGTTGATACCGATGTATATGTAGCTAGTTCTGATGTAAGTCTTGTTGAGTACCTTTGTACTCACGTTTGCTTAATTTATGTTTTGCAGAGAGAGACTTCAGTCTCGCTAGTAGTTCCGCGTGGACTTCGACGTTTAGCTTGATTTCTCAGCTACGATCTTGTGCCCTCGGCAGGATCTGGTAGATAGTCAGGCTTCTTAGCCCTTTTTCCATTTGTAGATGTCTGTACTCAGACATGTTAAGCTTCCGCATGTGCTTGATTTGTATGCTGTGAATGTTGGGTCATGAGACCCATGTTTGTTATATCTCGCTCCTCGGAGCCTAAGGAACAAATACTTGAGTTGTAGAGTTATGTTGTGATGCCATGTTGTATTTACACATATCGAGCATTATTGTCACATTATTTTTGCAAAAGTATCCTTTTTATAATTAGCCTGCGGGGTTGTTGTCAAACAAAAAGAGCATCTTGGTGAGCAGCATGGGTGAAGATTCGAATTGGTGGACATGCTTGGTTAAGTTAGTCAATGAATAGGACAACAACTGGATGATTGATTCCACAGTAATCAGGGGTAGCTAATAAGCTCCTTATGATGAACATAATTAGCACAGTTAAGTCGACATATATAATACAATCCAGTTCTTTTATTTCGAAAGTAGTACATTTTTAAGTTCATGTATATATGTTACAATGTTTATTCTGAACCATGAGCTGTTTCTCAAAGGAAAAAAAAGTCTCCTCACATACTTCTACTGCTGATCCATAACGTCGATAGTTTTCAGTCTCTACGCTGGTTGACCCATGGATAGGAAGGTTTTTTCTTCTTCAAGTGAAGCATATTTTGCAGATTTCTAGGAACTAAGAGACCAAGCCAATCAACAAACAATGGCATGCAACTAGTGCTACTTGCCCACTTTGTGGATCAGAAGAGGACAGTTCTTTCCATGCACTAGTTGCGTGTACAGAGGCAAAGGCGTTCTGGAATGGCATGCGTTCTAGGTGGCCTTTGCCGGGGAATGAGTACTTGCTGGACAATGGAGAAGAGTGGCTGCTCAACGTACTTGCAAATTGTTCGGACAAAGTGCGGGATATGATAATTATGTTGGTCTGGCGAGTGTGGCAAGTTCGTACAGATTTAACACATGGTAAGGAAGCTGCTCCGGTGGAGGTCTCAGTAGAGTTTCTGGACAGTTATTTCAGATCAATTCAGCAGGCAAATAAATATAGTACAGAAGAGATTGTGAAAGGAAAAATGGGGAAGGAGGAGTGATTGACGGTACCAACTAAGAAACCCCAACTGCCGTACAAACCGTGGCCGCCGCCGATGCTGGGCAAGGTAGCTTTATCAGTGGATGGCTCCTTTTCGGCAGAAGACGGGTCAGCAGGTTCAGGCATGATACTTCGGAACTGGGACGGGAGTGTTATTTTCTCGGCACACCGTCACTTATTTCATTGCAACGATGCTCTTGAGGCGGAGCTACATGCTATAATGGAGGGGATGGCACTGTTTGTCGAGCATACTACTCTTCCGGTGGTTGTTCAATCGGATTCAACGACGGCACTATCTGTTCTAACTTCTAATGTATTGGACCGATCGGCATATGGGCATCTTATCTTAGAGATTAAGGATCTGATGGTAGGAAGGGAGTTTATTCCTATGAAAATTTCTAGGGACCAGAATAGAGTAGCAGATCATCTGGCGAATCATGGTAGAACTGATCATAGTACGGCTTGTTGGCTTCGCAAAGGCCATCCATGTATAGCTGAACTTTTGTCGGCTGATTGTAACTCTACACTTTTGGAATAAAACTCCCATTTCACTCGCAAAAAAAAAACTAGGTAACGCTATGAAACTTCCTCCCTATAAATTCGACTTTTTTCCGAACGGAATCTCAAACCTACTCCTAACCCAAACATGGCCCACAAAAGTTCGGCCAGGTGTGAAGTATATCCAAAATGCATGCACATGTGATGTTGTCAAACACAAAATGATCATTGCGGTGAGCAACGTGTGCTGAAGATTCCAGATGGTGGTCAGACTTAGTTCTGTGCGTCAAAGAATACGGCAAACACTGTACATAATTGATTCCTTAATAATCAAGCTACGGCAGCTAGTAAGCTCCTTATTGACTAAACAAAATTAGCATAAATGTATCTAGTACTGTGTCAAAAAAGTAGTTGAATGATGCAGCACATTGTCAAGTTGGCACATATAGTACAATGTCTATTCAGCACCATGTGGCTAAAGTTTTCCTCAATAATAGAGAAAGAAAACAGTTGCATGCATGTGCATAAGATTCTAGCTGCGAACTGCGCTCGTATGGTGCAATGACGTATTATGGAATGACGTATGGTGCCATTAGATTGTGAGCTTGTGAAGTTAATCATTTATTTATACAGTACGATCCAAAGGTGCCTCTTTCCGGGAAGGGAACTCTAAGATTGTAACACCAGTACAGTCACTTTCAAAGCAACACACACACACACACACACACACACACACACACATCTAATAGCTATTGTAACAAGACTAATGCAACTCTTAAGGCATTTTAACTGCTACAGGAACTCTAGGGATAATTACTAAGGAAAATGGTTGACATGAAATCTAAAAAAAAAAAAGACGACCCCATCATCGAGCGGACGGAGCAAAAGACTGAAGCCCTCGCGTCGCCCACGCCGGGCGACTCGAGGGGAACCCCAGCCGCCGCCGGCCGCCGCCCCTCCTCTCGGCCCCCCGCGTCGCCGCCGCCGGAGGGCCGGCCGGCGAAGCCGCGCCGGACCCAGGGATGGCGGCGGCGAGGCCGTTCTCCCCCCTCCCCCTTCGCCCCACGCCCTTTTCCTCCACCGCTCCTCCAGATCCGCCCCTGTCAGCTCCGGCGGCTTCGTCCGGCGGCGGGAGCGCCCTCCCCCGGCGGTGTTTCCTCGCCAGCTGCGTGTGATGGATCTCCCTCCGGATGCGGCTCCCCCTGCTGCGTTGGTCCGGTCTGCCCATTTGGATCTGGGCCACGGCCGGTGGTGCTGCTCTCCGGCCAGCTTGCCGTGGCGGCCGGGCGCGCCCTCCTTGCTGCGTCTACCCTCTACGCCGACCCCCACCACTCGTCCCTCTGTCGTTGCCGGTCTCTGGTGGTCGCACTTCAGCACCAGATCTGGCGTGTTCGGTTGGCCTCGTCAACCGGCTCCCCGTGCTCTCTCGTTGCGGCCTCACGCTGGCCGCGGTGCACCTCGGCCTCGGCTCTGCGTGCTGCAGCCCGGTGTGTTGCTGCTTCTTTGGCCCTCCGTTGCTCGCTTCACAGCTCATGGCTGCCTAGCGCTACGGCGGTGGGTGGCCAACTTGCTCCGGTTGCGAGGTGGAGGAGGCACTGCCGGGTGAAAACTTCATCGACGATGACGGCTGCAGCCGCCATTTTCCCTTCTTGAAGGCGTCGAGTTTGGCATTGTTTCCCTGTTGGAAATATGCCTAGAGGCAATAATAAAAGTGTTATTATTATATTTCCTTGTTCATGATAATTGTCTTTTATTCATGCTATAACTGTATTATCCGGAAATCGTAATACACGTGTGAATACATAGACCACAATATGTCCCTAGTGAGCCTCTAGTTGACTAGCTCGTTGTGATCAACAGATAGTCATGGTTTCCTGGCTATGGACATTGGATGTCGTTGATAACGGGATCACATCATTAGGAGAATGATGTGATGGACAAGACCCAATCCTAAGCATAGCACAAAGATCGTGTAGTTCGTTTGCTAGAGCTTTGCCAATGTCAAGTATCTCTTCCTTTGACCATGAGATCGTGTAACTCCTGGATACCGTAGGAGTGCTTTGGGTGTATCAAACGTCACAACGTAACTGGGTGACTATAAAGGTGCACTACATGTATCTCCGAAAGTATCTATTGTTTTATGCGGATCGAGATTGGGATTTGTCACTCCGTGTAAACGGAGAGGTATCTCTGGGCCCACTCGGTAGGACATCATCATATGCGCAATGTGACCAAGGAGTTGATCACGGGATGATGTGTTACGGAACGAGTAAAGTGACTTGCCGGTAACGAGATTGAACAAGGTATCGGTATACCGACGATCGAATCTCGGGCAAGTAACATACCGATAGACAAAGGGAATTGAATACGGGATAGATTGAGTCCTTGACATCGTGGTTCATCCGATGAGATCATCGTGGAACATGTGGGAGCCAACATGGGTATCCAGATCCCGCTGTTGGTTATTGACTGGAGAACGTCTCGGTCATGTCTACATGTCTCCCGAACCCGTAGGGTCTACACACTTAAGGTTCGATGACGCTAGGGTTATAAAGGAAGCTTGTATGTGGTTACCGAATGTTGTTCGGAGTCCCGGATGAGATCCCGGACGTCACGAGGAGAGGAATGGTCCGGAGGTAAAGATTTATATATGGGAAGTCCTGTTTTGGACATCGGAAGAGTTTCGAGGTTTATCGGTATTGTACCGGGACCACCGGGAGGGTCCCGGGGGTCCACCAAGTGGGGCCACCAACCCCGGATGGCTGCATGGGCCATGTGTGGGAGGGAACCAGCCCCAGGTGGGCTGGTGCGCCCCCCACAAGGGGCCCAAGGCGCAGGGGAGAGTGGGAGGGGGCAAACCCTAGGGCAGATGGGCCCTAAGGCCCATGCTCCCTGCGCCTCCCCTCTCTCCCCCTCTGGCCGCCGCACCAGATGCCATCTGGAGGCTGGCCGCCGCCCCTTGGGGTGGGAAACCCTAAAGGGGGCGCAACCCTCCCCTTCCCCTATATATATGAGGCCTAGGGGCTGCCCATAACACGCGATTCGATCTCTCTTGGCGCAGCCCTACCTCTCTCCCTCCTCCTCTTCTCCCATGGTGCTTGGCGAAGCCCTGCGGGATTGCCACGCTCCTCCATCACCACCACGCCGTTGTGCTGCTGCTGGATGGAGTCTTCCTCAACCTCTCCCTCTCTCCTTGCTGGATCAAGGCGTGGGAGACGTCACCAGGCTGTACGTGTGTTGAACGCGGAGGTGCCGTCCGTTCGGCACTTGATCATCGGTGATCTGAATCACGACGAGTACGACTCCATCAACCCCGTTCACTTGAACGCTTCCGCTTAGCGATCTACAAGGGTATGTAGATGCACTCTTCCTTTCTACTCGTTGCTGGTCTCTCCATAGATAGATCTTGGTGATACGCGTAGGAAAATTTTGAATTTCTGCTACGTTCCCCAACATTCCCTCCCCCCCGAGCTTCTCAGATCCCGAGAGAAATCTCGGACCCGGGGTTCTCCGTGTTAGATGGTGTCGACGTCTCTACGTCGTTTCCTCCTTGGGGGCATCTTCTTGGATTTCTTCTGCTTCGGGTGGACTCGCCTCTTGTTGCTTCATCTCCACCTCGGCTCTAATCCTGGCTGGCCATTGTTCTTGGCGACTCGAGTTGAGCTTGCTTCAACATCCTGGGGGGCCTCGACGACACGCTGCCCTTCGACCTCGGCGACAGTACACCGGTGTTGCGCCCTTCGGTCTCGGTGGCGCGTTGCCTTCTTGGCTTCGCCGGCGGCACACCGGTGCCGCCGCTCGAACTCGGCTACCCGATGCTCTTCGTTCGCGCCAGTGATGCTTCTCGGTATGCTTCTACTTTGGTGTCTCCTTTCCGTCAGGGCTGTGCTTCATGGTGGTCCGGACGACGACCGCGGGGACATCCTGGGGTGGCCTTGGCAGCACGCTGCCCTTCGACCTCGGCGTCGGTACACCGGTGCCGCGCCCTTCGCTCTCGGTGGTGCGTTGTCTTTTGGCTTCGTCGGTGCACACCGGTGTCGCCGCATGAACTCGGCTATCCGACGCCCTTCGTTCATGCCAGTGATGTTCCATTGTGAGTTGTTGGTCTGGTGCCCGTATGTTTCTCCCTAGGCCTTGTTGTGGTTCATTGTCGAAGGTGGAACAAGCTGCTCAGCGGAGCTCGCTACCCGAGATGTCGGTCTCCAGTGGTTTCGGTTTGGTACTGGTGCCAGCCTTCCCCTCCATTTTGTTTCTTTCTTCTAGTTTTGGGCTTTCTCTTGCCCTTTCCTGTAATTTTCTTTTGCGCCTTTGGGCGCTTACTTGTATCTGTACTGACTGCCAAGTCACCTTCGAGTTGGAATATAACAAGCGGTGGGGTTTTTGGCCCCCCCGTCAATCTCGAAAAAAAATCTAAAAAAAGGCCCATGAATCAGTGATTTAGGTTAGTGCTCTGAATGAACCTATACATCTGAAATACATGTTCCATAGGCTACACCGACTATGTTTTGTTAACATAGTACTCTGATGTATCTCTAGTTGGTTTCGAAAATTCACCGGCCGCAATGGTACAAGTATACCGACGGTTTCAAGAAACAGTTGGCTGTTTTTGCCAAAAAAATGAAAGCAGTGGACGGAGATAATAATTCCATACAAGCGCTGTTTTCTCTAAAAAAAAATGAAAGCAGTGGACGGAGATAATAATTTCATGCATCTCAGGGTATCAACAATTAGTACTCCCACTGATTAATGTGATGCATGCATGTGTTAGAGACAGAGTGGAGCATCTACTGGACGGTGCATGCATGCATGCTTTCCATCCATGGATATCTATTTCTTGCTCCACTCCCATCCTTATAAATACTTTGCACTTTCTTTGCTCAGTCATTCACATCTCGTAGAGCAAACAAACTTGAAGAAGCTCCTCCATCGCATTGTGTGCATCAAGCAGTTTCCCTCTACTTTGGTATCTCATCGTTTGCTTTTGCTTACATTGCTCCTATCTTTTTCATTCCATTCTTAAACAAGCAGGGTTAGTGCAAGCTGTTACATTTGTCTTGTTTTCTCTTGAAGATATTTCATCTTGTGAGAGCATAGTTGCACTTTGATAAAATTATTGTGCATTAACTATATTAGCTTTTTCAACAAGACATGACCGTTGGTATTAACTTTTGGAGTGAATTTCACTTTTTACTCCCACCTATTTGGATACATGGATATTTGTGTACTCAATAAAATATACAAATTCATTGCCGTTTTTAGCTAGCAGCTCTATTGCATAACATCTACCTGAAAATAATTAAAGCAGCTACATCACATAACATGTAATGTATATTAATTAATCCATTTTAATTATTTGTATTTCATTGGACATTTCCGTTTTGAGTTTAGTTTGTTATATGAAGCAAACGGTAGTTCTTATATCCTCTGAAATATAGCTATTTTATAGAGTTTGCAGCTTGTATGGAAATAAATCGATTTTTTAATTTTATTTTCATAGTTAAAGTAGACATGTAATGTGTACCTATCTACTGAAAAATGATTGCAAAGGAACGCAGAGTTGCACTGTAGGAAAGGCGTTGACATATGTGTAACTGATGACCTTCCGTCTCTCATCTCATCCTCATGGTTAGGGTTGTTATTGTGGGATTGGTGCTGCCCATTGCATTTTGTTTGATGCATGCGTTCTCGTTTAGGGGTTCCATTACTTTGCATTGTAGAACTGTTGATGGTTGCGGTTGTGATGTGTTGGGTGTGTTTGGTGGGTTGCCTATGAATAGCCCGCTTATGTTTTATTTTATTTTATAAGGATGAGTAATCCACTTATGGTATATGAATAAGGCGAGTCTTATGCGCCGGTCTTAAAAATATGGATTGTACTTTAGCATTCATCAAAGGCTAACCTGATTAATTTGCAACATACACAAAACATACGAGGCATTGCACTTGAACCAGTAAACAAGTGCCCGTAGCTGTAGCATTTCTCTATATAATCTGTATACATCATCCCTCACAAATTTTCGGATTGCTCATGTGTTTTGTGTGAACACAAGTTGATTTTCTATCTTATGTAGACGTATGAGAACATGGCCACCTTACTGTCCACGGTGCGGGAGATCCGTCGTTCGCAGCGTGCGGAGGGGGCGGCGGCCGTCCTCGCCATCGGCACAGCTAACCCGGCCAACTGCGTGTCCCAGGAGGAGTAACCGGATTACTATTTCCGGGTCACCAAGAGCCAGCACCTCACCGACCTCAAGCAAAAATTCAAGGCCATGTGTAAGCAAGCAGATGAGCACATGCATGCATAAATACAGTGGTCAAATTGCTTGATCGTCTAATTATATGTTAGCTGCTTGTACGATCGATCTTAATACAAGAATGATCAAGTTAACATCGCGTACGTGTTTTGTTGTTTCCAGGCCAGATGACACCAACGGACAAGCGTTACTTCCACCACACGGAGGAGCTCCTGGACGCCCACCCCGACTTCCTCTGCCGTGGAAAGCCGTCCCTGGACGCCCGCCTAGCCATCGCGGCTGTCGCTGCGCCAGAGCTTGCGGCGTCAGCTGCAGCCAAAGCCATAGCCGAGTGGGGTCGTCCGGCCACCGACATCACCCACCTCGTCGTCAGCACCAACTCAGGCGTGCACTCCCCTGGCGTCGACCTCCGCCTGGCCTGTCTGCTCGGCATCCGCGCCTCCGTACGACGGACCATGCTCTACCTCAACGGCTGCTCCGCAGGTGCCGCCTCGCTGCGCCTTGCCAAGGACCTGGCAGAGAACAACTGTGGTGCGCGTGTGCTGGTGGTCTGCGTCGAGCTCACCATCGTCTCCTTCCGTGGCCCAGAGGAGGCAGATGCCCACCCACACACTCTCATCAGCCAGGCGTTCTTCGGAGACGGTGCTGGCGCGGTCATCATCGGCGCCGACGCCATGCACCCCGTCGAGCGCCCAATCTTCAAGATGGTGTCCGCCTCGCAGACCATGATAGCGGGGACCGACCGTGTGCTCACCATGCAGCTGACAGAGGCCGGCCTCGATGGCCACATCTTCACGAAGGAGCTGGTTCCTATAGCGGCGAAACACATCGACCAGTGTCTCACAGATGCGTTCCAACCGCTTGGAGTAATGAGCGACGGCGCCAACCTCTGGAATGATCTCTTCTTTGTGGTGCACCCCGGCATCCGAGGAATACTGGATCACATCGAGGGGGCACTCCAGCTGGAGTCGGGGAAGCTCGCGGCAAGTCGGACGGTGCTCAGAGAGTATGGGAACATGCTCGGCGCCATTGTGATCTTCGTGCTCGATGAGCAACGGCGCCGGATGGAGGAGGACAGAGGGGTGAGGGGTGAGTGGGGTGTGATGATGGGATTTGGACCTGGGTTCACAATTGAGACGATGGTGCTGCATGCAGTGGCCAGCAACCCGCACAACAAAAATTGATATACTTGTATCGATATTGATCTTGAAGTATCTCTTATCATTTACAGTTTGCAAGGAAAATAAAATCTACTACAATTGCATGCGATAATATTGTACAACTTGCTTGCTAGCTACGGCATGATAGTATATTGGTTATCGTGTTTTCTTCTCTTTTCTTATTGGAATAAAACTAGCAATGTGGCATGGGGAAATCCAAGGGTAGCGTCCTTTAATCGTACATTATATTTGTTGAAATTTTAAATGAAGTGACATATCTATCTATTTATATATTGAAAGTAAATGATGGATTAATTAGAATTAGAATTAGAAATAATAGAATTAGTCTAAAAAATTCCACGTTAATCAGAAAATACTAGCCCTTGATCTGATGGATCATTTAAAATTATAATCATGTAACCATTAGATATGCGTAACATATATAGCTTCATCGTAACAGACAACGAGTCCTTAATGTGTCATACATTTATTTATTTTACACACATGGTAACGTGCCAGACCTGGTCTCTCACGAAAAATCATTTTTTTAACCTGGTGGAAAAAAACACACGTATCTATCACGTAAGCACACATCTCCCACGCCCTTTTTGTAGGTACCCATCCCAGTATCCCATGTCCTTAACCAGGGAAGAAAAAAAAAAGAACATCTACTTTTCTAATAAAAAGAGATAATGGGACGTACAGACTATTATTACCTACCATAAAGATCTCCCGTCTCAGCTCACATGATGATGCCTAGCATGCATGCATATTCATATGGAAAAAAGAGTGTGCATGCAAACCCTTACTACATGCATGCATGAGTGCCCGAATCAGGTATGTATAACCCATATGCCTAATTACTCAGTGGCGCGTCAACCTAATCTTCTTGCCTGATCTGCCGTCAATGGAGGATTAGCAGGAAACATGCAGAAGATATTCAAGGCAGGAAGCAGATTCTAGCGGCAGGGATGACGTGGAGGTTCTAACCTGCTAGGGCTGACTTAATTACATTCCTCTACAGTGATCGTTGTTTAGATTTTTTTTAGGGGGTCCATGTTCAGAATTATTTGTGGAAGCATACTTCAATCAGCCCCATAGGAACCGAGTCATTGTAACACTTGCCCGTTAAAAGCATCCATGGACCAGATGTAGGTATTTACACGAGTAATGTGCACAAATATCATCTATCTGGACTCTGGAGCATCCAGTAAGTTTGAGCGATTCAACATGGAGCATCCTTTGAGTATCAGATATACATGTCGCACGTCTTAGCTAGAAGTAATTAGTCCATATTAATTGATCCCTAAGTGTTGGGGCATAATTTGTATGCTATAAATTTCCAATTGAGTTAATACCAATTTCTTTCATGGTTTGCAGACCTTATACATATTTCACTACTATAATATATCATAAGAATAATAGAAGTGATTGTATACATACTCTTTGGTATATTAATTTCTAATTATATTTTGCAAGCTTGCACCAATATTGCATCAATAGAACTTCAACATTGCTAAATACATTGACTACAGGAAATGAGACATCGAAATCAGGGTTAACTTTGGGACACATTTAATCTGTAAGTTTATTACACAGGAATGCAATATTATTATCTAAGTAAATTCTTGCTTGATTACTTTCTCATATTCACAGTTTACCCAATAGTATATTCTTTCAATATGGTGAAATACGACCCATTTGTTCTATTTGGAGGAAACTCTTTTAAAGCTCCATTTATTGCCAAAGAAACCCCATACAAGTACAACATTGTAGAGAAAATACAAAATTAATACATAGAAGGGACATAAGAACTTCGGAAGATCCAAAACTGAAAGAACTAGAGCACTAAAACTATCTAATTGGCCTGAAAGGAGAAGGAAAGGAAGTCCTCCAATTCTTTAGTACAAGTATATGCCCAAATGTAGCAACCGAAATTGGTAAGTTCCAAAATCTAACAAAACACCTACAGACGACACCATCTACATAATATTTTTAAATTCAAATTCTGTAAGTATGACAGTTCACAATTGAAGAAGAGTTGGAAAGAAGCTTCCTTTTTGATACAACAGGTAAGGAAGTTCATGAAGAAGAACACCTATTTTTTACAAATAATAAATTTATGTAATGTATGTCAATCATATATATCCACAAGCTCCAAATAAGATTTAGAATACCTTATATATGTGTCCATATATCTAAAATAACTACATTATAGAATCAAGTTGTAAATGGGAGAAATAAATGTTTGCAGTAGATAAAAAGATACAAAACATGATGGGCACACTAAAGATTATGCCATCCCAAATCACCCATGTCGACTCAAATTTGATGCATCTGACACTTCTTGGAAAAACATTATATCCTAAAAAAATAAACTTTAATACGCCTCAACAGGATTGTCAAGCCAGCCACACACCAGGTACACATCACTACAGCTGCATTAGGCATACCCGTGCATTCGAGCACATAGCACTAAAAAACTTCAACAACAAAATAGCCTTCGGATATTTCCCGAAACATTAAAGGGGTAACTCTTATATCCCTAAAATCACCACTTCACGAACATCCAAAAGAACTGGTAAATATGAACTTGTTTCACAAAACTATATTAAATACTAGCCCGCGCGAAGAGCGGGCCACTCTGCTAGTTACATAAATTTACAATGGACTCGCAATTTTTTCGTGTTCTTTATTATTATTTATATCAAATAAATAATGGTCAAAGTTAATTCAGTACCAATGAAATCAATATTAATGCAAACGACCAAATCTCATAATATTTAACTGGAATAGTTATATTATATCCTTCAACAACATATAACCTGCAAAGTCAATTCATCCTGGTAGCATGCAATGTTTGTGCATGTCTTGGACAAGTCATTTTCTTTGCTTAGATTTAGGGCGGCCTGGTGGCGCGGAGCATGGTGATCATGGCGGCCAAGTAGTGAGGAGGAACGAGCGGCTATGGGATGGCATGGCCACGATGTTCGGTCCAACACCCTGGTCTTAGCTCATGTTAGTTTGTAATCACTGAATAAATAGAGAAACAGAAAGGAAGTAAAGTTAACACTGCACAAAACCTCTATGTCGCATGCAAATTCTCCTTTATCCAATCAATCTTCTTCCTTCTGCAACAACAGACGTGCTGTAGAACATTTTTCTCCGTAGCGAGCCCTAGCCAAACGTATTGGCTCCTTGTAATAATTGACTGAAAGTGAACCAGAACATAAAATTTGTCGTGCGAGCAATTTAATTACATGGGGTTATGATTTTCTAAACAATAGAAAGACATCCTAAACAAAAAAATAAAAAACAAGCTTAGGCAAGCGAATAGGAGGGACAAGATTTGATGTGAGCTGAGGGTGACAGAACATGGATGAATTTATGGGTGCATTGATTAATGAATTAATTGGTGCATGCATGAGCAGACCAATGGTATCTGAGCCAGCTGCGTGTTGATAGACGACCGTTGCCTAGCATGGTTAAGGCTAGTCCTAGTGAGATTAACTTAGGTAGTAACATAGGGCATTCCAAGAAAATTTTGCTTATGTGACACGTAGTTAATAAGGAGAGAGGTGCTTAGAGTAACATAGTTAATGAGAAGTGGTAACATAATAAATGAAGTCATCTATGACACTACTACTACGTTACTTTGCACTATGAAGATAGTAATTTAGACTAGTGTCATATGCATGACACTATTATAAATTACTCCCCACTAAGTCATTAGTCTTTCATCGTAAATCACACTCATGACGTACGGGGAGCAAAATCGATTTTCCGGATGCATTTGTTTTTTGCATCAACAGAGTTCCAGGATCTCGATAACGGTCGCTCACACACCTAAGTAAAAGCGTGGGAGGCTGCAACGTTCGAGTGGGCGCGTTGAATGCAGCATCTCTAGCGCATCCCGTAAACTTTCATCTCGTAAAATCGTTTTATAGAATATTGTAAAACATTTTTATCAAATGATGTGTGTGTCGGCAGAACAGATTCCATATAAATCATCTCATGTCCCTGCAAAATAATATAAAGCCCCCTATAAGCAAAATAAACATTGCAATTGGGTCCTTCACAGACAAGGCGCGAGCTGAGGCAGAGATGCTGCAACGCAAGGAGGAGCGCATGTCTTACCGGTGGCGGTGCCGCTGTGGAGCAGGATGAGGAGTGCCGGGGCGGGTGCGAGGAGCAGACAGCAGCAGTAGCTAGCTAGCAGCGGCGACGACACAAATAGCTAGCTAGCTCGCGTAAGACGAGGAGCGTCGGGGCAGATGCGAGGAGCAGGCAGCATCAGTAGCTAGCTAGCCCCGGCGGCGACAACTAGCAAGCTAGCTCGCACCGGCGGCAACAGCAACTAGCTAGCTTGCGTAGCTCGCGGCCGCTCCTCGCGGCGCTCGTCCGGCCGTAGCTCGTGCTTCGAGCAGCGGTAGCTAGGCTTCTGGTGGTTGCCGTCGTCGAGGCCTTCTGGTGAGGTCACGCTAAGGGAAGACTGTAGCATGAGCTGAATGTTTGCTCCGGCCAACCTTTTCTTATTTTTTAGGTCTCTGTGAAAACTGCCCCCAATTCCACAGATATAGAGGAAACGGCCTGGAGTATGAAGGTTCGCGCAAAAAAATTACAGGATGGACGATTTTGCGTGATCTATTCCGTGCGGAAAAAATGCCCGTGTCTCGTACCGATGGTAGTTTTGCCGGATGGCCCCTTTTATCGAATCTCCTGGAGATGCTTATGGCGACCCTCAGATCACCAGCATACCTATGGACCGCGTGGTCCTGGCGTGTTATGTCATCCAACGCGGGTCTGTATCAGTTCGCTAGACGGTCCGAACATATTTTCTCTCGCAAACCAGAGACAAACGTGGGGGCATTATGGACGTCCGGACCGTCAGAAGCCCATGCCTGATCGCCTGCCCCGCCAAAAATCCACCACCTGCCTCTCCCGTGCTTTCAATCAAACGCTTGTGCCGCTTGCCGCACCGCATTCATGCAGGCCTAGAGCCTGCAGTGGTCGGCATTGATGTCGCAAATTGACCGGATGGGAGGGCGGCGCTGACCGCCACTATGCCTGGCCTAGCCGTGGCCATTTAAGTAGTGCATCAGCAACGCACAGAGGCGCACTCCCCCTGCCTGAGCACTGCACCCTCCCTTCCCCTATCTTTGTACCCAAGCCCCTCCTCCTCTCCGAGCCCAGCGGCGGCAATTCTGAAGTCACGGCGCTCGCGCGGGTAGGCGGAGTCGGTGGAATCTCCTTGTCCGGTGGTTCATGCCGCCACTACCCATGCTCTCCGGGCACTTTGGCATCCACGGCGGCTAGCTCCTCCACCAAGGAGGAGATCATCATGTCCTCCGGCGACGACGAGGACCAGACACCATAGCAGCAGCCGCCCTGACACCTCAAGGAAGCTGTGAAGGAAATATGCTCTAGAGGCAATAATAAAGTTATTATTTATTTCCTTATATCACGATAAATGTTTATTATTCATGCTAGAATTGTATTAACCAGAAACATAATACATGTGTGAATACATAGAAAAACAGAGTGTGACACTACTTGACTAGCTCGTTAATCAAAGATGGTTATGTTTCCTAACCATGGACAAAGAGTTGTTATTTGATTAGCGGGATCACATCATTAGGTGAATGATCTGATTGACATGACCCATTCCATTAGCTTAGCACCCTATCATTTAGTATGTTGCTATTGCTTTCTTCATGACTTATACATGTTCCTATGACTATGAGATTATGCAACTCCCGTTTGCCGGAGGAACACTTTGTGTGCTACCAAACGTCACAAGTAACTGGGTGATTATAAAGGTGCTCTACAGGTGTCTCCAAAGGTACATATTGGGTTGGCGTATTTCGAGATTAGGATTTGTCACTCCGATTGTCGGAGAGGTATCTCTGGGCCCTCTCGGTAATACACATCACATAAGCCTTGCAAGCATTGCAACTAATGAGTTAGTTGTGAGATGATGTATTACGGAACGAGTAAACAGACTTGCCGGTAACGAGATTGAACTAGGTATGGGATACCGGCAATCGAATCTCGGGCAAGTAACATACCGATGACAAAGGGAACAACGTATGTTGTTATGCGGTCTGACCGATAAAAGATCTTCGTAGAATATGTAGGAGCCAATATGAGCATCCAGGTTCCGCTATTGGTTATTGACCAGAGACATGTCTCGGTCATGTCTACATTGTTCTCGAACCCGTAGGGTCCGCACGCTTAAGGTTTCGATGACAGTTATATTATGAGTTTATGAGTATTGATGTACCAAAGTTATTTCGGAGTCCCGGATGTGATCACGGACATGACGAGGAGTCTCGAAATGGTCGAGACATAAAGATTGATATATTGGGCGGCTATATTTGGACACCGGAAGTGTTCCGGGGAAGTTTCGGATAAAACCGAAGCACCGGGGGGTTAGCGGAACCCCCCCCCCCCCCGGGGGGGGGGGTTAATGGGCCTCATGGGCCTAAGGTGGAGAAGAGGAGGGGCTGCCAGGGCAGGCCGCGCGCCCCCTCTCCCCCTAGTCCGAATTGGACAAGGAGGGAGGGGCGGCGCCCCCCCCCCCTTTTCCTTCTCTCCTTCCCCCTCTCCTACTTGGACAAGGAAAGGGAGGGGAGTCCTACTCCCGGTAGGAGTAGGACTCCTCCTGCGCTCCTCCTACTAGGGCCGGCCGCACCCCTCCCCCTTGGATCCTTTATATACGGAGGCAAGGGGCACCCCTAGACACACAAGTTGATCCACGTGATCATATTCTTAGCCGTGTGCGGTGCCCCCTTCCACCATAGTCCTCGATAATATTGTAGCGGTGCTTAGGCGAAGCCCTGCGATAGTAGTACATCAAGATCGTCACCACGCCGTCGTGCTGATGGAACTCTTCCCCGACACTTTGCTGGATCGGAGTCCGGGGATCGTCATCGAGCTGAACGTGTGCTAGAACTCGGAGGTGCCGTAGTTTCGGTGCTTGATTGGTCGGACCGTGAAGACGTACGACTACATCAACCAAGTTAACGCTTCCATTGTCGATCTACAAGGGTGCGTAGATCACACTCTCCCCCTCTCGTTGCTATGCATCACCATGATCTTGTGTGTGCGTAGGAATTTTTTTGAAATTACTACGAAACCCAACAGTGGCATCCGAGCCTAGGTTATATATGTTGATGTTATATGCACGAGTAGAACACAAGTGAGTTGTGGGCGATATAAGTCATACTGCTTACCAGCATGTCATACTTTGGTTCGGCGGTATTGTTGGACGAAGCGGCCCGGATCGACATTACGCGTACGCTTACGCGAGACCGGTTCTCCCGACGTACTTTGCACATAGGTGGCTTGCGGGTGACAGTTTCTCCAACTTTAATTAAACCGAGTGTGGCTACGCCCGGTCCTTGCGAAGGTTAAAACAGCACCAACTTGACAAACTATCATTTTGGTTTTGATGCGTAGGTAAGATTGGTTCTTGCTTAAGCCCGTAGCAGCCACGTAAAACATGCAACAACAAAGTAGAGGATGTCTAACTTGTTTTTGCAGGGCATGTTGTGATGTGATATGGTCAAGACATGATGCTAAATTTTATTGTATGAGATGATCATGTTTTGTAACCGAGTTATCGGCAACTGGCAGGAGCCATATGGTTGTCGCTTTATTGTATGCAATGCAATCGCGCTGTAATGCTTTACTTTATCACTAAGCGGTAGCGATAGTCGTGGAAGCATAAGATTGGCGAGACGACAACGATGCTACGATGGAGATCAAGGTGTCGCGCCGGTGACGATGGTGATCACGACGGTGCTTCGAAGATGGAGATCACAAGCACAAGATGATGATGGCCATATCATATCACTTATATTGATTGCATGTGATGTTTATCTTTTATGCATCTTATCTTGCTTTGATTGACGGTAGCATTATAAGATGATCTCTTACTAATTATCAAGAAGTGTTCTCCCTGAGTATGCACCGTTGCGAAAGTTCTTCGTGCTGAGACACCACGTGATGATCGGGTGTGATAGGCTCTACGTTCAAATAGAACGGGTGCAAAACAGTTGCACACGCGGAATACTCAGGTTATACTTGACGAGCCAAGCATATACAGATATGGCCTCGGAACACGGAGACCGAAAGGTCGAGCGTGAATCATATAGTAGATATGATCAACATAGTGATGTTCACCAATGAAACTACTCCATCTCACGTGATGATCGGACATGGTTTAGTTGATTTGGATCACATAATCATTTAGAGGATTAGAGGGATGTCTATCTAAGTGGGAGTTCTTAAGTAATATGATTAATTGAACTTAAATTTATCATGAACTTAGTCCTGGTAGTATTTTGCAAATTATGTTGTAGATTAATAGCTCGCATTGTTGCTTCCCTGTGTTTATTTTGATATGTTCCTAGAGAAAATTGTGTTGAAAGATGTTAGTAGCAATGATGCGGATTGGATCCGTGATCTGAGGTTTTTCCTCATTGCTGCACAGAAGAATTATGTCCTTGATGCAGCGCTAGGTGACGGACCTATTGCAGGAGCAGATGCAGACGTTATGAACGTTTGGCTAGCTCAATATGATGACTACTTGATAGTTTAGTGCACCATGCTTAATGGCTTAGAATCGGGACTTCAAAGACGTTTTGAACGTCATGGAGCATATGAGATGTTCCAGGAGTTGAAGTTAATATTTCAAGCAAATACCCGAGTTGAGAGATATGAAGTCTCCAACAAGTTCTATAGCTAAAAGATGGAGGAGAATCGCTCAACTAGTGAGCATGTACTCAGATTGTCTGAGTACTGCAATCGCTTGAATCAAGTGGGAGTTAATCTTCCAGATAAGATAGTGATTGACAGAATTCTCTAGTCACCATCACCAAGTTAGTAGAACTTCGTGATGAACTATGATATGCAAGGGATAACGGAAACGATTGCCAAGCTCTTCGTAATGCGAAAATTGACGAAGGTAGAAATCGAGAAAAACATCAAGTGTTGATGATAGACAAGACCACTAGTTTCAAGAAAAGGGCAGAGGGAAGAAGGGGAACTTCAAGAAGAACAGCAATCAAGTTGCTGCTCAAGTGAAGAAGCCCAAGTCTGGTCCTAAGCCTGAGACTAAGTGTTTCTACTGCAAAGGGACTGGTCACTGGAAGCGGAACTACCCCAAGTGATTGGCAGATAAGAAGGATGGCAAAGTGAACATAAGTATATTTGATATACATGTTATTGATGTGTACTTTACTAGTGTTTATAGCAACCCCTCAGTATTTGATACTAGTTCAGTTGCTAAGATTAGTAACTCAAAACAGGAGTTGCAGAATAAACAGAGACTAGTTAAAGGTGAAGTGATGATGTGTGTTGGAAGTGGTTCCAAGATTGATATGATCATCATCGCAGACTCCCTATACTTTCGAGATTAGTGTTGAACCTAAATAAGTGTTATTTGGTGTTTGCGTTGAGTATGAATATGATTTGATCATGTTTATTGCAATACAGTTATTCATTTAATTTAGAGAACAGTTGTTGTTCTGTTTACATGAATAAAACCTTCTATGGTCATACACACCAACGAAAATGGTTTGTTGGATCTCGATTGTAGTGATACACATATTCATAATATTGAAGCCAAAAGATGCAAAGTTAATAATGATAGTGCAACTTATTTGTAGCACTGCCGTTTAGGTCATATTTGTGTAAAGCGCATGAAGAAACTCCATGCTGATGGGATTTTGGAATCACTTGATTATGAATCACTTGATGCTTGCGAACCATGCCTCATGGGCAAGATGACTAAGACTCCGTTCTCCGGAGCGAGCAACTGACTTATTGGAAATAATACATACTGATGTATGTGGTCCGATGAGTGTTAAGGCTCACGGCAAGTATCGTTATTTTCTGAACTTCACAGATGATTTGAGCAAATATGGGTATATCTACTTGATTAGACATAAGTCTGAAACATTTGAAAAGTTCAAAGAATTTCAAAGTGAAGTGGAAATTCATCGGGGGTGAATTGGAACAGTGATGAACATGTCCTACTGTGTGTGAGCTAAGTGTGTGAACACGTTTTGGTAAAGGTAGCGGTGAGAGGCCATGTAGGAGTACATGGTGGGTTGTCTCATTGAAACCGTCCTCAGGAACTGAGTTCTGTGTCTGTGATCCATGACCAGCTACTACCACTCATTGGGATCCTTAATTGAACCTCTCGGCTTCTTAATCACCCTAGTACTCTGTCCAGGAGTTGCAACTAGTTTCTGGTGTTTGTAGGTTATGTGTTGGCGGCCGTGCGTAGCGTTGACCCCAGGGGTGGGCTATGTTGCGGTAGATACACCGTGGCCGGGCATGCCAAGCGCCCGTTTGGTGTCTCGGAACACTGTACACATCGTTCGGGGCCGTATGTGGAAACCTCGGCCGGACTCCCTGCGGATGGAACCTGGATAGGCGATAAATCTGGACTAGAGACTTAAGTGTTTAGGTAGGCCGTGGCCGACACCCTCGTTGGGCTTCCGCTTGAAGGTTGCCGAGTACATGTCGTGTAAACGACGGTAAGTGGTGGGAGCGTGTGTGAAGAAGTACACCCCTGCAGGGTTATCAATATCTATTCGAATAGACGGATTCCTCGGGTATGGAAACTTGGACCCCTTGCATAGTTCATAGACAAGTGAAAGTGGATACCCTAAAACTCGCAAGATAAGCGTGAGTGCTATGGATGGCCTTCTCGTAGGGAGACGGGAGCGGATCCATAGTGGTGTATTGAATGGTGAATATGTGGACTCGTGTGCGCCACCTCAAAAGAGTTGCTTGCAGTCGTAGTTCAGGTTAGCCACTGAGTCAAAGCTGGCTTGCTGCAGTTAAACTCCACCCCCCCCCCCTTGTTGATACCGATGTATATGTAGCTAGTTCTGATGTAAGTCTTGTTGAGTACCTTTGTACTCACGTTTGCTTAATTTATGTTTTGCAGAGAGAGACTTCAGTCTCGCTAGTAGTTCCGCGTGGACTTCGACGTTTAGCTTGATTTCTCAGCTACGATCTTGTGCCCTCGGCAGGATCTGGTAGATAGTCAGGCTTCTTAGCCCTTTTTCCATTTGTAGATGTCTGTACTCAGACATGTTAAGCTTCCGCATGTGCTTGATTTGTATGCTGTGATTGTTGGGTCATGAGACCCATGTTTGTTATATCTCGCTCCTCGGAGCCTAAGGAACAAATACTTGAGTTGTAGAGTTATGTTGTGATGCCATGTTGTATTTACACATATCGAGCATTATTGTGTGTATGATTGAAATGCTTGATATGTGTGGGATCCGACAATCTAGTAATGTGGAACGCAACCTCTGGAAGTTGGGAGCGCAAACTAGAGTAATGTGGAACTTAATTTCGTTCGATTGTTGATTCTGGTCAAGAAAAGAAGGGACTACAAGTTGCAGGTGGAGTCATATGGAGTCTTTGGAGTAGCAGCGATACTCATGGGATAAGCTCAAGTCCAATGTACATGGAAGTTTGACGCATGGACGAATTCAAGGTGGTGGAGAATATTCGCCAAGGTGGAGTTTGTTGGAGTTGTGTCGAATATTGTGTACAAGGTAGGTTACAGTTGGACTAGGAGTTGTATTGTGTTTACATAGGATGTGGAGTTGTGTCCTAATAGGACACTTGTATCCTAGGCCTCTCATATATAGCGGGGGTAGACACACGATGTAACCTATGCCAACATAATAGCACCGGAACGCAGGGGAAACCGGCGGCATGTGCCGGTGTCCAGGGCGACCGGGTGCGGTATTGTAGCGGTGTCATGGGGAGGAGCGCCCATAGTCAGGCTCCGGGGATGTAGCCATATCGGTGAACCTCGTTAACAAATCTCGGTGTCGTGCTCGTGTGATTGCTTGGTCCTCGGATGATCAACGGTATGCCTTGGATTTTTCTTACACCGGTCGGGTCTCAAGGGTCGCGAACCCACACCACCCAACCCCCACTGCAGAGTACCACCAATCATCACCGACCGATGACGAGTTTCATGCTTCCATCAGACCACTGAGCTCCAGTCCGAACTGCATGTCACTCGCTTTTCCCACCTGCTGAATAGGCTTCGACCCCGTCGACTTATGCCGTAGCCCCTCAATCCAACTCCACCTTCAACATGACACCATGGTAGATGATCAGTCCACCCCTCACGCCCCGTTGACTTCAAGCTCCCATGTGCATCATCTTGAATCAATCCCGCGTCATGGTCTTGTCGAAGCCGCACATGCCTCAGGCATGTGCACCACGTGTTTCCACGTCCAGAAGTCGGTCACCATCAGCATCACGCTCCTACGTCGTCTTTGCCGATTCCATCACCGTCTTCTGTACCAACCGACTCACGTCGATCCGTCAGACTATCTAGTCCGACTCAGCCGAACTTGTCCGGCTGCACGACACGCTCAAGGCTCCCAAATTATCTTTCACGAGTCTCCATCCATTACCTGATAATTTCATCTTTGCTGACATGACTTCCGCAATGCCTTCAAGCATCCTTGCTGTGCCAACAAATTTTTCACCCTTGTCTGCCATAACCCAAGGTTTTCAGTTTCATTAAACTTCTCACCTCAAATCAGGTACCGGTTGGCGCCATAGCTCTTCGTACAGCCGACACTTTGAAAAAATATCCGAGTTTCCAACACGTGCTCAAGTACACAAGATGTAGTAGTAGCAATTTCCTACCAACAATCCTTCTTGTACTCACGTGTAGTAGCTCCCAGGCACTCAACCCCGATGCTGGCTACTTGCCTTATCCAAGCCCTTGCGTTCCTGTTGTACACGCGTATTACCAGATGGATTTGTCCCTTCGCTTGAATCGATCCGTTGTCTGCCTCTATTCGCATCAGTCAAGGACTCGGTCCTTTTCTTTTCATCCAAAACAAATCTCCCATGAAGTATCAATCAGATCTGCACCGCGGTGTTCCATGCAGCACCTAGCCGCCACCTTCCACTCCTGGTCCGCGAACAGAACACGTGCACCAGCTCGCCCCATAGGCCAGCTTACACCACCCGTGCCGCTTCGGCTTCACGGCCACGCGTGCCCACGCTGCCCGATTGCCGCCTGCATCTGTTGCGAATTTAGAATCCGATCTTCACAACTCGTCGAGATTTCCTTCGCCTGACGTAGTGTACAATCGATCACAACCGCGCAAACGATACCGATCAACACATCAAACCTTCCTCTATATCAACACGACCGGCCTGATCTCAAACCTTGCTCTGATACCACTTATTAAAATAAATCCGAAACACTCCGTCGATCATCCAAGGACCAAGCAATCACACGAGCACAACACCGAGATTTGTTAACGAGGTTCACCGATATGGCTACGTCCCCGGAGCTTGACTACAGGCGCTCCTCCCCGTGACACCGTCACAAACCGCACACCGGCCACCCGGGCGCCGGCACACGCCGCCGGCTCCCCCTTGCGCGCCTGTGCTATTATGTTGGCATAAGTTACATCGTGTGTCTAGCCCCGCTATATATGAGAGGCCTAGGATACAAGTGTCCTACTTGGACACAGCTCCATATCCTATCTAAACACAATACAACTACAAGTCCAACTGTAACCTATCTTGTACACTATATTCGACACAACTCTAACATTGTTGTTGCACTCTGATGTGTATGTATAAACTTTACATCTCTAGGGATAACCATCTCCTGTTTATGCATCATCTCTGTTAGTTTTTTACATCTCTCGCGTTAGATCTTGCAGATCACAATTTGCATGATGGGGAGTACACAGACCCAATTCAAGAGCTTTTGCATTGTTACTGATTATTGATGGAAGAATGGGACTTGATAAGAGCAGCCGTTGTTATTATTATATCTATACTCCTATAAAAAAGCGAGTTGGTGATGATGGTGTGCCTGCCTTTGGGCCATATGTACCATTCAATCTTGAATCTAAGGTTGAGATAGAGATGAGACATGTTGGGCGGAGCCAACCACCAAAACAAGATAGTCTGAAAGTTTCTCCTTCTCTAGTGAGACATATTATTCTAGAACCCCTCCAAGTTTCCTCGCCGCCGGCCCCTCTCCTCTATTTCCCCGTTACCACTGGAGTTGAGTTGGGCGAGAGTCACGTCTGTTGTATGTATATCTATATCTATACCACTATATATATAGTGTGTGTGAATAAGTTTGAATATGGATCATTGGATGAACTCAATCTGATAATCAAGAGGTGGCAAATCCAAGCATTGCTGGCCATTCGATTTCCTATCAATTACATCATATCCTGCCATGTGTACTATGTAGAAGTTTCCAATAGTTAAAAACTTAGTACACCCTTGTATTTGTCACATATACTATCTTTACACACTTCTCATTTATTCTAGAACCTTCCATGCATGATCTTGCTCCGCTAGAGTTTCTCGCCTGAATAGAAGTGTATCCATTTATGATTTATTCTAGAATTTTTCATGTATGCTCTTGCTCCATTAGAGTTCTCGCTTGAATAAAAGTGTATCCATTTATGATTCAGTCTAGAATCTTCCATGTATGCTCTTGCTCCATTAGAGTTCTCGTTTGAATAAAGTGTATACATTTATGGGATTATTTGTGAATTTTACTCATGGTGAAAGACTCATGATGAACCATTTCTTACATTTCATATATCGTTTCAGAGAATTTCAGCCAAATGTCACAACACTATCTTTAACCTTAAGGTCCATACATATAATGTGTTATATTAGTGTATTGGAACACAATGCAGCTAAGGTTTTCCTTTTCAATGATGTAATATGCAAGTGTCAGTTGCAACGATATCTCACAACTCACGTGCAACTCACTAGTTTGTTATTATTTTACAGCAGAAAAGAGATTTATATTATGAAAAAAAAAGTCTCTCTTCAAATGTTGAAAACACTTCATCGAGTAAGTTTGGATCACACATGAATTTTATCAACACCTCTCTTGTAGTGCTATTAAGCAATTTTTGAGTCCAACTATTGATCAACTAGCTTCTTGGTCTTTGCTTTAATGTGCCCAAATATTTCTCCGCCAACGCTTCGGCCTCAATGCCGATTCCTACATGTGTTGATGTCTTCATCACATTAGAACAATTTAGCACTAAAGAAAAAAAAGCAGTTTTTGCTTTGCTAACGAACTATTGCAGGACAACCCTATATTGCTCCAAGATGCATGACTTCCAATGCCGATTGATCCACCTCCCCACAAACACAAGCTAAATTATGACTGCTCTTAAATGAGACCATTCTACTCCGTCATACGCATCTGCTCTACTTCACCACTGTTAGCTACCCATCTCTATCATAAGCAGCATCTCCATCGATTTCCACCTCCGGTTCGTCCGTAGAGAGTCCCACTGAGCATAAGCTGCTGCTGCTCCAACACCAAAAAAACATGATGAGGATTCCACTGAGCTGTAGCCTGTAGGCGTGTCTTCCGCCACTGCAGAGATCAAGGAACACACAGTTTATTCGATCATCACCCCTTGCTGCCTTCCTATTTCTCTTCTCCGCCAGGACAACGAACAGCATCAGCATGGACCACGATGAGACCGCGGAACCTTTCTCCGACGACGACGACCACCAACCGGGGCCAATGGATGATCGCCTGTCCATCCAAGAGCTCACCGACGGTTTCTCCGACGAGCGCAGCCTCGGTGCCGGTGCCCACAGCAAAGTTTACATGGTAACGTACGTTCCACTGATTGATTGATTAAACACATGACTGCACATATATGTATGTGTGTACGTATAGTATACTGAATCTAACTACTACTTGATGACGCCATTTACTAATAGTTCTAGATGAAGCAACTAAGGATAAATAAAGTATCCTTTCAACTGGCTACCACATCCATCCAAGACAGAAACAACTTACTAAGCGTGACTCCTTAAGGACATTCAGCAATGATCATGTGCTTGTTGATATCGATGCCGACGCGCTCTTGGCCAACAAGCGTTTAGTAGTACTAACAAGAAATACCACAACTGAATCCTCATGCAAATGATTTTATG
The DNA here is from genome assembly GCF_018294505.1 of Triticum aestivum. NCBI lineage: Eukaryota > Viridiplantae > Streptophyta > Magnoliopsida > Poales > Poaceae > Triticum > Triticum aestivum. The sequence goes on along the minus strand of NC_057794.1, from coordinate 1,728,702 downwards.
TGCACGGGATGCTCTGATTTTTTTCCTTTGTTTGCCCTGTCTTACGCGCATCACCTGCAAATACTTGCTTCTGCCCTATCTATCTATACATCCAGACATTTTCCAGGGTTTTTTCACCGAAGAGGGAAAAAACAGATATACCGCTAATTAAGCACACAAAACTACTGAACCATGTGAAATGCAAAATTTATATAGGGTGTACATGAATATGGGAAGAACATTGCTGTGAAGATGTTCCATGACGACACGCCAACACATGTTGACGGTGGTCATGAGAAATTCCACAATGAGTTCTGCAACCTCGAGAGCCTCCGACACCAGAACATCGTGCGGTTGCATCTCAGCAAAAACACATGGAATATAGATGAACTAGATGACTGGATTCATAGCTTGGAAACTGAGTATAGTACCTTTAATTAGTTCATAGCTTTTTGTTCTCCTCAGTTTGTTATGTACTTCTGTTATTTATGGCATATATAGATGAACTAGATGACTGGATTCTGGTGGGCAGGGATAGGATGAAGCCAACAGTGGAGAAGTTGCACAATGAAGATATGGTCATTATCTTTTTCTGAACACACAGGAGGCGCTGATGTCTATATAGTTGTGCATAATTATAATTCATATAAATCCAATGTAAGACAATACAGAAAATACATGAGTTGTACATAGGATCTTACACACATAGTTTGTGGAAGAAAAGAAAAAGGAGATAAACAATAGACATTTATTTGGGTACCATTTTGCCCAAAGAAACAGTTTGGTAAGGAGGTCCCTGTAGCATTACAATTATGTAGGAGCATGACGAGCCCTTAACCCCGACATTGTGATTCTCAAGCGCTTGATTTGGTTTGGTTTGGGATCCCCAAACTTGGTTGGTTAGATGATGAACTTGTGAAAACGAACAAAACCACCCCGAGGTGCTGTCGTTGCTGATAACAGGAACCTCATGTTGGATGTTATAGGGTGGCCGAGAGATAACCCATATCTTCTAGTCCTGGGTGATGATCTTCGTTCATGTCCACCAATCTGCAAGCAACTAGTACGTGTGGTATTTGTTGGGCCACTGGAATCCTTCATGGCCACCCCATAACCAAATACGTCCACATAGGGCCTGGTAGGCACACCCAGAATGGGCTGGACGGCAGAGGAGGAAGTCTGGTCCTTACCTTGGCATGCCTGCAGATGCAGCTCGTGCCGTTCCGGCGGAAAAGCGGCCGGCAACGGCAATGCCGGCCGCTGGTTTATGAACTGTATGATACTCTCCATGAGTGTCTTACTGGTCGCACGCATGGGGTTGTAGAGGTGGAAGCCATGGTCTTCGGCCTCTGACTCCACCAATGTCACCGCGTGTTGATCGTCGGCCCACATGAGGTTGCGCATGGAAGCCGCCAACCGGCGCCCACGGCCAGACAAGCTATCCTTCTCAGCGACGGCGACCAGCACACGCCGGCACATCAGCGAGGCAATGTCCCCGTCCAGAGGGTTTATCCATGGATCGTCGTTGTCAAGCTGGCCAGCCGTGACGTACGGCCAGAGCCTGTCCACAAAGTCTGGTGTAAACATGGCGACGCCGTCCCAAACGGCCTCGGAGCTAGACAGCCGGTCCACCCCCCAGAAGTAGGGGTGAACGATGACAAGCCCCTCGATGTTGACGATGTTTGTACCGCCGCCAGCCGCACGCACCGCCGTGTTGTAGACGATGTTGCCGCCGGCGTTGTCGCCCTCTAGGAAGGTGCGCTCCGGGTCGGCGTAGCTAGACAGCCAGGGGTCTGAGAGGGACGCCACCCACTGGAGCGCGGCCCATGCATCGTCATAGGCCGCAGGCACGGGATGCTCCGGTGCAATACGGTACTCCACAGACACGATGAGAGCCCCAGTCAGTGCGGCGAGGGACCTGACATAGTTATTGTATGTGCGGCCAAATGCGCTCTCTGTGCAGAACGATCCACCGTGCACGTACATGATGACTGGAAGCCTCTCGCCGGCGGCTGCAGCATCTGGAGGCAGAAAGAGGCGTGCTGACACGCCGGTGCAGTTGTCGATGATGACGTCCCTCGTTGCCACTCCACGGTTGGCTGCCGGGTCCTCAGTCGCTGCCACGAATGGGCTGCGCAGAAAGCGCTCGACACGGCCGCCCTTATACTCGCGAATGAATGGATAGAGGTCGACGGTGATGTCCTCACCGCCGTCCTTGTCATTTCTTGGAGGCATATTGGTCGAGCTAGCAGTTGTACCCTTGCACGTGTGTCGACGTAGTATCTAGTGTGGGTGCGGCCAACAATGCATGCAGCTCAATCTATCTGTGTGGTACGTTCTGGTGGCTGCTCCTCGGTTTTTATAGCTAGAAGTTGATTCCACTCTAACATGGCCATGCATATATAATGTGTGTGTGTGTGTGTGTGTGTGTGTGTGTGTGTGTGTGTGTGTGTGTGCACAACTACTCAAGAACGGTTGAATTGAGCCGATCATCTGAGTGATGGAAAACGTGTCCATTCAGGTATCTTACTAGTAGAAGTATATACCACCACAGCTAGGTAGCTGCTACATCTGCTGAACATGCATTTTTGGCGTCTTCATTATCTTTTAGTACAACATGCCCGTTGGAGTTGAAGGACCATTATCCCACACAAGAACACAAAATGTTCTCACTTAAGCAGGGGAAATAATTTATACTTACAATCTTGTCACATTATTTTTGCAAAAGTATCCTTTTTATAATTAGCCTGCGGGGTTGTTGTCAAACAAAAAGAGCATCTTGGTGAGCAGCATGGGTGAAGATTCGAATTGGTGGACATGCTTGGTTAAGTTAGTCAATGAATAGGACAACAACTGGATGATTGATTCCACAGTAATCAGGGGTAGCTAATAAGCTCCTTATGATGAACATAATTAGCACAGTTAAGTCGACATATATAATACAATCCAGTTCTTTTATTTCGAAAGTAGTACATTTTTAAGTTCATGTATATATGTTACAATGTTTATTCTGAACCATGAGCTGTTTCTCAAAGGAAAAAAAAGTCTCCTCACATACTTCTACTGCTGATCCATAACGTCGATAGTTTTCAGTCTCTACGCTGGTTGACCCATGGATAGGAAGGTTTTTTCTTCTTCAAGTGAAGCATATTTTGCAGATTTCTAGGAACTAAGAGACCAAGCCAATCAACAAACAATGGCATGCAACTAGTGCTACTTGCCCACTTTGTGGATCAGAAGAGGACAGTTCTTTCCATGCACTAGTTGCGTGTACAGAGGCAAAGGCGTTCTGGAATGGCATGCGTTCTAGGTGGCCTTTGCCGGGGAATGAGTACTTGCTGGACAATGGAGAAGAGTGGCTGCTCAACGTACTTGCAAATTGTTCGGACAAAGTGCGGGATATGATAATTATGTTGGTCTGGCGAGTGTGGCAAGTTCGTACAGATTTAACACATGGTAAGGAAGCTGCTCCGGTGGAGGTCTCAGTAGAGTTTCTGGACAGTTATTTCAGATCAATTCAGCAGGCAAATAAATATAGTACAGAAGAGATTGTGAAAGGAAAAATGGGGAAGGAGGAGTGATTGACGGTACCAACTAAGAAACCCCAACTGCCGTACAAACCGTGGCCGCCGCCGATGCTGGGCAAGGTAGCTTTATCAGTGGATGGCTCCTTTTCGGCAGAAGACGGGTCAGCAGGTTCAGGCATGATACTTCGGAACTGGGACGGGAGTGTTATTTTCTCGGCACACCGTCACTTATTTCATTGCAACGATGCTCTTGAGGCGGAGCTACATGCTATAATGGAGGGGATGGCACTGTTTGTCGAGCATACTACTCTTCCGGTGGTTGTTCAATCGGATTCAACGACGGCACTATCTGTTCTAACTTCTAATGTATTGGACCGATCGGCATATGGGCATCTTATCTTAGAGATTAAGGATCTGATGGTAGGAAGGGAGTTTATTCCTATGAAAATTTCTAGGGACCAGAATAGAGTAGCAGATCATCTGGCGAATCATGGTAGAACTGATCATAGTACGGCTTGTTGGCTTCGCAAAGGCCATCCATGTATAGCTGAACTTTTGTCGGCTGATTGTAACTCTACACTTTTGGAATAAAACTCCCATTTCACTCGCAAAAAAAAAAACTAGGTAACGCTATGAAACTTCCTCCCTATAAATTCGACTTTTTTCCGAACGGAATCTCAAACCTACTCCTAACCCAAACATGGCCCACAAAAGTTCGGCCAGGTGTGAAGTATATCCAAAATGCATGCACATGTGATGTTGTCAAACAAAAAATGATCATTGCGGTGAGCAACGTGTGCTGAAGATTCCAGATGGTGGTCAGACTTAGTTCTGTGCGTCAAAGAATACGGCAAACACTGTACATAATTGATTCCTTAATAATCAAGCTACGGCAGCTAGTAAGCTCCTTATTGACTAAACAAAATTAGCATAAATGTATCTAGTACTGTGTCAAAAAAGTAGTTGAATGATGCAGCACATTGTCAAGTTGGCACATATAGTACAATGTCTATTCAGCACCATGTGGCTAAAGTTTTCCTCAATAATAGAGAAAGAAAACAGTTGCATGCATGTGCATAAGATTCTAGCTGCGAACTGCGCTCGTATGGTGCAATGACGTATTATGGAATGACGTATGGTGCCATTAGATTGTGAGCTTGTGAAGTTAATCATTTATTTATACAGTACGATCCAAAGGTGCCTCTTTCCGGGAAGGGAACTCTAAGATTGTAACACCAGTACAGTCACTTTCAAAGCAACACACACACACACACACACACACACACACACACATCTAATAGCTATTGTAACAAGACTAATGCAACTCTTAAGGCATTTTAACTGCTACAGGAACTCTAGGGATAATTACTAAGGAAAATGGTTGACATGAAATCTAAAAAAAAAAAAGACGACCCCATCATCGAGCGGACGGAGCAAAAGACTGAAGCCCTCGCGTCGCCCACGCCGGGCGACTCGAGGGGAACCCCAGCCGCCGCCGGCCGCCGCCCCTCCTCTCGGCCCCCCGCGTCGCCGCCGCCGGAGGGCCGGCCGGCGAAGCCGCGCCGGACCCAGGGATGGCGGCGGCGAGGCCGTTCTCCCCCCTCCCACTTCGCCCACGCCCTTTTCCTCCACCGCTCCTCCAGATCCGCCCCTGTCAGCTCCGGCGGCTTCGTCCGGCGGCGGGAGCGCCCTCCCCCGGCGGTGTTTCCTCGCCAGCTGCGTGTGATGGATCTCCCTCCGGATGCGGCTCCCCCTGCTGCGTTGGTCCGGTCTGCCCATTTGGATCTGGGCCACGGCCGGTGGTGCTGCTCTCCGGCCAGCTTGCCGTGGCGGCCGGGCGCGCCCTCCTTGCTGCGTCCACCCTCTACGCCGACCCCCACCACTCGTCCCTCTGTCGTTGCCGGTCTCTGGTGGTCGCACTTCAGCACCAGATCTGGCGTGTTCGGTTGGCCTCGTCAACCGGCTCCCCGTGCTCTCTCGTTGCGGCCTCACGCTGGCCGCGGTGCACCTCGGCCTCGGCTCTGCGTGCTGCAGCCCGGTGTGTTGCTGCTTCTTTGGCCCTCCGTTGCTCGCTTCACAGCTCATGGCTGCCTAGCGCTACGGCGGTGGGTGGCCGACTTGCTCCGGTTGCGAGGTGGAGGAGGCACTGCCGGGTGAAAACTTCATCGACGATGACGGCTGCAACCGCCATTTTCCCTTCTTGAAGGCGTCGAGTTTGGCATTGTTTCCCTCCCCCCCAAGCTTCTCAGATCCCGAGAGAAATCTCGGACCCGGGGTTCTCCGTGTCAGATGGTGTCGACGTCTCTACGTCGTTTCCTCCTTGGGGGCATCTTCTTGGATTTCTTCTGCTTCGGGTGGACTCGCCTCTTGTTGCTTCATCTCCACCTCGGCTCTAATCCTGGCTGGCCATTGTTCTTGGCGACTCGAGTTGAGCTTGCTTCAACATCCTGGGGGGCCTCGACGACACGCTGCCCTTCGACCTCGGCGGCAGTACACCGGTGTTGCGCCCTTCGGTCTCGGTGGCGCGTTGCCTTCTTGGCTTCGCCGGCGGCACACCGGTGCCGCCGCTCGAACTCGGCTACCCGATGCTCTTCGTTCGCGCCAGTGATGCTTCTCGGTATGCTTCTACTTTGGTGTCTCCTTTCCGTCAGGGCTGTGCTTCATGGTGGTCCGGACGACGACCGCGGGGACATCCTGGGGTGGCCTTGGCAGCACGCTGCCCTTCGACCTCGGCGGCGGTACACCGGTGCCGCGCCCTTCGCTCTCGGTGGTGCGTTGTCTTTTGGCTTCGTCGGTGCACACCGGTGTCGCCGCATGAACTCGGCTATCCGACGCCCTTCGTTCATGCCAGTGATGTTCCATTGTGAGTTGTTGGTCTGGTGCCCGTATGTTTCTCCCTAGGCCTTGTTGTGGTTCATTGTCGAAGGTGGAACAAGCTGCTCAGCGGAGCTCGCTACCCGAGATGTCGGTCTCCAGTGGTTTCGGTTTGGTACTGGTGCCAGCCTTCCCCTCCATTTTGTTTCTTTCTTCTAGTTTTGGGCTTTCTCTTGCCCTTTCCTGTAATTTTCTTTTGCGCCTTTGGGCGCTTACTTGTATCTGTACTGACTGCCAAGTCACCTTCGAGTTGGAATATAACAAGCGGTGGGGTTTTTGGCCCCCCCATCAATCTCGAAAAAAAATCTAAAAAAAGGCCCATGAATCAGTGATTTAGGTTAGTGCTCTGAATGAACCTATACATCTGAAATACATGTTCCATAGGCTACACCGACTATGTTTGTTAACATAGTACTCTGATGTATCTCTAGTTGGTTTCGAAAATTCACCGGCCGCAATGGTACAAGTATACCGACGGTTTCAAGAAACAGTTGGCTGTTTTTGCCAAAAAAATGAAAGCAGTGGACGGAGATAATAATTCCATACAAGCGCTGTTTTCTCTAAAAAAAATGAAAGCAGTGGACGGAGATAATAATTTCATGCATCTCAGGGTATCAACAATTAGTACTCCCACTGATTAATGTGATGCATGCATGTGTTAGAGACAGAGTGGAGCATCTACTGGACGGTGCATGCATGCATGCTTTCCATCCATGGATATCTATTTCTTGCTCCACTCCCATCCTTATAAATACTTTGCACTTTCTTTGCTCAGTCATTCACATCTCGTAGAGCAAACAAACTTGAAGAAGCTCCTCCATCGCATTGTGTGCATCAAGCAGTTTCCCTCTACTTTGGTATCTCATCGTTTGCTTTTGCTTACATTGCTTCTATCTTTTTCATTCCATTCTTAAACAAGCAGGGTTAGTGCAAGCTGTTACATTTGTCTTGTTTTCTCTTGAAGATATTTCATCTTGTGAGAGCATAGTTGCACTTTGATAAAATTATTGTGCATTAACTATATTAGCTTTTTCAACAAGACATGACCGTTGGTATTAACTTTTGGAGTGAATTCCACTTTTTACTCCCACCTATTTGGATACATGGATATTTGTGTACTCAATAAAATATACAAATTCATTGCCGTTTTTAGCTAGCAGCTCTATTGCATAACATCTACCTGAAAATAATTAAAGCAGCTACATCACATAACATGTAATGTATATTAATTAATCCATTTTAATTATTTGTATTTCATTGGACATTTCCGTTTTGAGTTTAGTTTGTTATATGAAGCAAACGGTAGTTCTTATATCCTCTGAAATATAGCTATTTTATAGAGTTTGCAGCTTGTATGGAAATAAATCGATTTTTTAATTTTATTTTCATAGTTAAAGTAGACATGTAATGTGTACCTATCTACTGAAAAATGATTGCAAAGGAACGCAGAGTTGCACTGTAGGAAAGGCGTTGACATATGTGTAACTGATGACCTTCCGTCTCTCATCTCATCCTCATGGTTAGGGTTGTTATTGTGGGATTGGTGCTGCCCATTGCATTTTGTTTGATGCATGCGTTCTCGTTTAGGGGTTCCATTACTTTGCATTGTAGAACTGTTGATGGTTGCGGTTGTGATGTGTTGGGTGTGTTTGGTGGGTTGCCTATGAATAGCCCGCTTATGTTTTATTTTATTTTATAAGGATGAGTAATCCACTTATGGTATATGAATAAGGCGAGTCTTATGCGCCGGTCTTAAAAATATGGATTGTACTTTAGCATTCATCAAAGGCTAACCTGATTAATTTGCAACATACACAAAACATACGAGGCATTGCACTTGAACCAGTAAACAAGTGCCCGTAGCTGTAGCATTTCTCTATATAATCTGTATACATCATCCCTCACAAATTTTCGGATTGCTCATGTGTTTTGTGTGAACACAAGTTGATTTTCTATCTTATGTAGACGTATGAGAACATGGCCACCTTACTGTCCACGGTGCGGGAGATCCGTCGTTCGCAGCGTGCGGAGGGGGCGGCGGCCGTCCTCGCCATCGGCACAGCTAACCCGGCCAACTGCGTGTCCCAGGAGGAGTACCCGGATTACTATTTCCGGGTCACCAAGAGCCAGCACCTCACCGACCTTAAGCAAAAATTCAAGGCCATGTGTAAGCAAGCAGATGAGCACATGCATGCATAAATACAGTGGTCAAATTGCTTGATCGTCTAATTATATGTTAGCTGCTTGTACGATCGATCTTAATACAAGAATGATCAAGTTAACATCGCGTACGTGTTTTGTTGTTTCCAGGCCAGATGACACCAACGGACAAGCGTTACTTCCACCACACGGAAGAGCTCCTGGACGCCCACCCCGACTTCCTCTGCCGTGGCAAGCCGTCCCTGGACGCCCGCCTAGCCATCGCGGCCGTCGCTGCGCCAGAGCTTGCGGCGTCAGCTGCAGCCAAAGCCATAGCCGAGTGGGGCCGTCCGGCCACCGACATCACCCACCTCGTCGTCAGCACCAACTCAGGCGCGCACTCCCCTGGCGTCGACCTCCGCCTGGCCTGTCTGCTCGGCATCCGCGCCTCCGTACGACGGACCATGCTCTACCTCAACGGCTGCTCCGCAGGTGCCGCCTCGCTGCGCCTTGCCAAGGACCTGGCAGAGAACAACTGTGGTGCGCGTGTGCTGGTGGTCTGCGTCGAGCTCACCATCGTCTCCTTCCGTGGCCCAGAGGAGGCAGATGCCCACCCACACACTCTCATCAGCCAGGCGTTCTTCGGAGACGGTGCTGGCGCGGTCATCATCGGCGCCGACGCCATGCACCCCGTCGAGCGCCCAATCTTCAAGATGGTGTCCGCCTCGCAGACCATGATAGCGGGGACCGACCGTGTGCTCACCATGCAGCTGACAGAGGCCGGCCTCGATGGCCACATCTTCACGAAGGAGCTGGTTCCTATAGCGGCGAAACACATCGACCAGTGTCTCACAGATGCGTTCCAACCGCTTGGAGTAATGAGCGACGGCGCCAACCTTTGGAATGATCTCTTCTTTGTGGTGCACCCCGGCATCCGAGGAATACTGGATCACATCGAGGGGGCACTCCAGCTGGAGTCGGGGAAGCTCGCGGCAAGTCGGACGGTGCTCAGAGAGTATGGGAACATGCTCGGCGCCACTGTGATCTTCGTGCTCGATGAGCAACGGCGCCGGATGGAGGAGGACAGAGGGGTGAGGGGTGAGTGGGGTGTGATGATGGGATTTGGACCTGGGTTCACAATTGAGACGATGGTGCTGCATGCAGTGGCCAGCAACCCGCACAACAAAAATTGATATACTTGTATCGATATTGATCTTGAAGTATCTCTTATCATTTACAGTTTGCAAGGAAAATAAAATCTACTACAATTGCATGCGATAATATTGTACAACTTGCTTGCTAGCTACGGCATGATAGTATATTGGTTATCGTGTTTTCTTCTCTTTTCTTATTGGAATAAAACTAGCAATGTGGCATGGGGAAATCCAAGGGTAGCGTCTTTTAATCGTACATTATATTTGTTGGAATTTTAAATGAAGTGACATATCTATCTATTTATATATTGAAAGTAAATGATGGATTAATTAGAATTAGAATTAGAAATAATAGAATTAGTCTAAAAAATTCCACGTTAATCAGAAAATACTAGCCCTTGATCTGATGGATCATTTAAAATTATAATCATGTAACCATTAGATATGCGTAACATATATAGCTTCATCGTAACAGACAACGAGTCCTTAATGTGTCATACATTTATTTATTTTACACACATGGTAACGTGCCAGACCTGGTCTCTCACGAAAAATCATTTTTTTAACCTGGTGGAAAAAAACACACGTATCTATCACGTAAGCACACATCTCCCACGCCCTTTTTGTAGGTACCCATCCCAGTATCCCATGTCCTTAACCAGGGAAGAAAAAAAAAAGAACATCTACTTTTCTAATAAAAAGAGATAATGGGACGTACAGACTATTATTACCTACCATAAAGATCTCCCGTCTCAGCTCACGTGATGATGCCTAGCATGCATGCATATTCATATGGAAAAAGAGTGTGCATGCAAACCCTTACTACATGCATGCATGAGTGCCCGAATCAGGTATGTATAACCCATATGCCTAATTACTCAGTGGCGCGTCAACCTAATCTTCTTGCCTGATCTGCCGTCAATGGAGGATTAGCAGGAAACATGCAGAAGATATTCAAGGCAGGAAGCAGATTCTAGCGGCAGGGATGACGTGGAGGTTCTAACCTGCTAGGGCTGACTTAATTACATTCCTCTACAGTGATCGTTGTTTAGATTTTTTTTAGGGGGTCCATGTTCAGAATTATTTGTGGAAGCATACTTCAATCAGCCCCATAGGAACCGAGTCATTGTAACACTTGCCCGTTAAAAGCATCCATGGACCAGATGTAGGTATTTACACGAGTAATGTGCACAAATATCATCTATCTGGACTCTGGAGCATCCAGTAAGTTTGAGCGATTCAACATGGAGCATCCTTTGAGTATCAGATATACATGTCGCACGTCTTAGCTAGAAGTAATTAGTCCATATTAATTGATCCCTAAGTGTTGGGGCATAATTTGTATGCTATAAATTTCCAATTGAGTTAATACCAATTTCTTTCATGGTTTGCAGACCTTATACATATTTCACTACTATAATATATCATAAGAATAATAGAAGTGATTGTATACATACTCTTTGGTATATTAATTTCTAATTATATTTTGCAAGCTTGCACCAATATTGCATCAATAGAACTTCAACATTGCTAAATACATTGACTACAGGAAATGAGACATCGAAATCAGGGTTAACTTTGGGACACATTTAATCTGTAAGTTTATTACACAAGAATGCAATATTATTATCTAAGTAAATTCTTGCTTGATTACTTTCTCATATTCACAGTTTACCCAATAGTATATTCTTTCAATATGGTGAAATACGACCCATTTGTTCTATTTGGAGGAAACTCTTTTAAAGCTCCATTTATTGCCAAAGAAACCCCATACAAGTACAACATTGTAGAGAAAATACAAAATTAATACATAGAAGGGACATAAGAACTTCGGAAGATCCAAAACTGAAAAAACTAGAGCACTAAAACTATCTAATTGGCCTGAAAGGAGAAGGAAAGGAAGTCCTCCAATTCTTTAGTACAAGTATATGCCCAAATGTAGCAACCGAAATTGGTAAGTTCCAAAATCTAACAAAACACCTACAGACGACACCATCTACATAATATTTTTAAATTCAAATTCTGTAAGTATGACAGTTCACAATTGAAGAAGAGTTGGAAAGAAGCTTCCTTTTTGATACAACAGGTAAGGAAGTTCATGAAGAAGAACACCTATTTTTTACAAATAATAAATTTATGTAATGTATGTCAATCATATATATCCACAAGCTCCAAATAAGATTTAGAATACCTTATATATGTGTCCATATATCTAAAATAACTACATTATAGAATCAAGTTGTAAATGGGAGAAATAAATGTTTGCAGTAGATAAAAAGATACAAAACATGATGGGCACACTAAAGATTATGCCATCCCAAATCACCCATGTCGACTCAAATTTGATGCATCTGACACTTCTTGGAAAAACATTATATCCTAAAAAAATAAACTTTAATACGCCTCAACAGGATTGTCAAGCCAGCCACACACCAGGTACACATCACTACAGCTGCATTAGGCATACCCGTGCATTCGAGCACATAGCACTAAAAAACTTCAACAACAAAATAGCCTTCGGATATTTCCCGAAACATTAAAGGGGTAACTCTTATATCCCTAAAATCACCACTTCACGAACATCCAAAAGAACTGGTAAATATGAACTTGTTTCACAAAACTATATTAAATACTAGCCCGCGCGAAGAGCGGGCCACTCTGCTAGTTACATAAATTTACAATGGACTCGCAATTTTTTCGTGTTCTTTATTATTATTTATATCAAATAAATAATGGTCAAAGTTAATTCAGTACCAACGAAATCAATATTAATGCAAACGACCAAATCTCATAATATTTAACTGGAATAGTTATATTATATCCTTCAATAACATATAACCTGCAAAGTCAATTCATCCTGGTAGCATGCAATGTTTGTGCATGTCTTGGACAAGTCATTTTCTTTGCTTAGATTTAGGGCGGCCTGGTGGCGCGGAGCATGGTGATCATGGCGGCCAAGTAGTGAGGAGGAACGAGCGGCTATGGGATGGCATGGCCACGATGTTCGGTCCAACACCCTGGTCTTAGCTCATGTTAGTTTGTAATCACTGAATAAATAGAGAAACAGAAAGGAAGTAAAGTTAACACTGCACAAAACCTCTATGTCGCATGCAAATTCTCCTTTATCCAATCAATCTTCTTCCTTCTGCAACAACAGACGCGCTGTAGAACATTTTTCTCCGTAGCGAGCCCTAGCCAAACGTATTGGCTCCTTGTAATAATTGACTGAAAGTGAACCAGAACATAAAATTTGTCGTGCGAGCAATTTAATTACATGGGGTTATGATTTTCTAAACAATAGAAAGACATCCTAAACAAAAAATAAAAAACAAGCTTAGGCAAGCGAATAGGAGGGACAAGATTTGATGTGAGCTGAGGGTGACAGAACATGGATGAATTTATGGGTGCATTGATTAATGAATTAATTGGTGCATGCATGAGCAGACCAATGGTATCTGAGCCAGCTGCGTGTTGATAGACGACCGTTGCCTAGCATGGTTAAGGCTAGTCCTAGTGAGATTAACTTAGGTAGTAACATAGGGCATTCCAAGAAAATTTTGCTTATGTGACACGTAGTTAATAAGGAGAGAGGTGCTTAGAGTAACATAGTTAATGAGAAGTGGTAACATAATAAATGAAGTCATCTATGACACTACTACTACGTTACTTTGCACTATGAAGATAGTAATTTAGACTAGTGTCATATGCATGACACTATTATAAATTACTCCCCACTAAGTCATTAGTCTTTCATCGTAAATCACACTCATGACGTACGGGGAGCAAAATCGATTTTCCGGATGCATTTGTTTTTTGCATCAACAGAGTTCCAGGATCTCGATAACGGTCGCTCACACACCTAAGTAAAAGCGTGGGAGGCTGCAACGTTCGAGTGGGCGCGTTGAATGCAGCATCTCTAGCGCATCCCGTAAACTTTCATCTCGTAAAATCGTTTTATAGAATATTGTAAAACATTTTTATCAAATGATGTGTGTGTCGGCAGAACAGATTCCATATAAATCATCTCATGTCCCTGCAAAATAATATAAAGCCCCCTATAAGCAAAATAAACATTGCAATTGGGTCCTTCACAGACAAGGCGCGAGCTGAGGCAGAGATGCTGCAACGCAAGGAGGAGCGCATGTCTTACCGGTGGCGGTGCCGCTGTGGAGCAGGATGAGGAGTGCCGGGGCGGGTGCGAGGAGCAGACAGCAGCAGTAGCTAGCTAGCAGCGGCGACGACACAAATAGCTAGCTAGCTCGCGTAAGACGAGGAGCGTCGGGGCAGATGCGAGGAGCAGGCAGCATCAGTAGCTAGCTAGCCCCGGCGGCGACAACTAGCAAGCTAGCTCGCACCGGCGGCAACAGCAACTAGCTAGCTTGCGTAGCTCGCGGCCGCTCCTCGCGGCGCTCGTCCGGCCGTAGCTCGTGCTTCGAGCAGCGGTAGCTAGGCTTCTGGTGGTTGCCGTCGTCGAGGCCTTCTGGTGAGGTCACGCTAAGGGAAGACTGTAGCATGAGCTGAATGTTTGCTCCGGCCAACCTTTTCTTATTTTTTAGGTCTCTGTGAAAACTGCCCCCAATTCCACAGATATAGAGGAAACGGCCTGGAGTATGAAGGTTCGCGCAAAAAAATTACAGGATGGACGATTTTGCGTGATCTATTCCGTGCGGAAAAAATGCCCGTGTCTCGTACCGATGGTAGTTTTGCCGGATGGCCCCTTTTATCGAATCTCCTGGAGATGCTTATGGCGACCCTCAGATCACCAGCATACCTATGGACCGCGTGGTCCTGGCGTGTTATGTCATCCAACGCGGGTCTGTATCAGTTCGCTAGACGGTCCGAACATATTTTCTCTCGCAAACCAGAGACAAACGTGGGGGCATTATGGACGTCCGGACCGTCAGAAGCCCATGCCTGATCGCCTGCCCCGCCAAAAATCCACCACCTGCCTCTCCCGTGCTTTCAATCAAACGCTTGTGCCTCTTGCCGCACCGCATTCATGCAGGCCTAGAGCCTGCAGTGGTCGGCATTGATGTCGCAAATTGACCGGATGGGAGGGCGGCGCTGACCGCCACTATGCCTGGCCTAGGCGTGGCCATTTAAGTAGTGCATCAGCAACGCACAGAGGCGCACTCCCCCTGCCTGAGCACCGCACCCTCCCTTCCCCTATCTTTGTACCCAAGCCCCTCCTCCTCTCCGAGCCCAGCGGCGGCAATTCTGAAGTCACGGCGCTCGCGCGGGTAGGCGGAGTCGGTGGAATCTCCTTGTCCGGTGGTTCATGCCGCCACTACCCATGCTCTCCGGGCACTTTGGCATCCACGGCGGCCAGCTCCTCCACCGAGGAGATCATCATGTCCTCCGGCGACGACGAGGACCAGACACCATAGCAGCAGCCGCCCTGACACCTCAAGGAAGCTGTGAAGGAAATATGCCCTAGAGGCAATAATAAAGTTATTATTTATTTCCTTATATCATGATAAATGTTTATTATTCATGCTAGAATTGTATTAACCAGAAACATAATACATGTGTGAATACATAGAAAAACAGAGTGTGACACTACTTGACTAGCTCGTTAATCAAAGATGGTTATGTTTCCTAACCATGGACAAAGAGTTGTTATTTGATTAACGGGATCACATCATTAGGTGAATGATCTGATTGACATGACCCATTCCATTAGCTTAGCACCCTATCATTTAGTATGTTGCTATTGCTTTCTTCATGACTTATACATGTTCCTATGACTATGAGATTATGCAACTCCCGTTTGCCGGAGGAACACTTTGTGTGCTACCAAACGTCACAAGTAACTGGGTGATTATAAAGGTGCTCTACAGGTGTCTCCAAAGGTACATATTGGGTTGGCGTATTTCGAGATTAGGATTTGTCACTCCGATTGTCGGAGAGGTATCTCTGGGCCCTCTCGGTAATACACATCACATAAGCCTTGCAAGCATTGAAACTAATGAGTTAGTTGTGAGATGATGTATTACGGAACGAGTAAACAGACTTGCCGGTAACGAGATTGAACTAGGTATGGGATACCGGCAATCGAATCTCGGGCAAGTAACATACCGATGACAAAGGGAACAACGTATGTTGTTATGCGGTCTGACCGATAAAAGATCTTCGTAGAATATGTAGGAGCCAATATGAGCATCCAGGTTCCGCTATTGGTTATTGACCAGAGACATGTCTCGGTCATGTCTACATTGTTCTCGAACCCGTAGGGTCCGCACCCTTAAGGTTTCGATGACAGTTATATTATGAGTTTATGAGTATTGATGTACCAAAGTTATTTCGGAGTCCCAGATGTGATCACGGACATGACGAGGAGTCTCGAAATGGTCGAGACATAAAGATTGATATATTGGACGGCTATATTTGGACACCGGAAGTGTTCCGGGGAAGTTTCGGATAAAACCGAAGCACCGGGGGGTTACCGGAACCCCCCCCCCCCCCCCCGGGGGGGGGGGTTAATGGGCCTCATGGGCCTAAGGTGGAGAAGAGGAGGGGCTGCCAGGGCAGGCCGCGCGCCCCCTCTCCCCCTAGTCCGAATTGGACAAGGAGGGAGGGGCGGCGCCCCCCCCCCCCTTTTCCTTCTCTCCTTCCCCCTCTCCTACTTGGACAAGGAAAGGGAGGGGAGTCCTACTCCCGGTAGGAGTAGGACTCCTCCTGCGCTCCTCCTACTAGGGCCGGCCGCACCCCTCCCCTTGGATCCTTTATATACGGAGGCAAGGGGCACCCCTAGACACACAAGTTGATCCACGTGATCATATTCTTAGCCGTGTGCGGTGCCCCCTTCCACCATAGTCCTCGATAATATTGTAGCGGTGCTTAGGCGAAGCCCTGCGATAGTAGTACATCAAGATCGTCACCACGCCGTCGTGCTGATGGAACTCTTCCCCGACACTTTGCTGGATCGGAGTCCGGGGATCGTCATCGAGCTGAACGTGTGCTAGAACTCGGAGGTGCCGTAGTTTCGGTGCTTGATTGGTCGGACCGTGAAGACGTACGACTACATCAACCAAGTTAACGCTTCCATTGTCGATCTGCAAGGGTGCGTAGATCACACTCTCCCCCTCTCGTTGCTATGCATCACCATGATCTTGTGTGTGCGTAGGAAAATTTTTGAAATTACTACGAAACCCAACAGTGGCATCCGAGCCTAGGTTATATATGTTGATGTTATATGCACGAGTAGAACACAAGTGAGTTGTGGGCGATATAAGTCATACTGCTTACCAGCATGTCATACTTTGGTTCGGCGGTATTGTTGGACGAAGCGGCCCGGATCGACATTACGCGTACGCTTACGCGAGACCGGTTCTCCCGACGTGCTTTGCACATAGGTGGCTTGCGGGTGACAGTTTCTCCAACTTTAGTTGAACCGAGTGTGGCTACGCCCGGTCCTTGCGAAGGTTAAAACAGCACCAACTTGACAAACTATCATTTTGGTTTTGATGCGTAGGTAAGATTGGTTCTTGCTTAAGCCCGTAGCAGCCACGTAAAACATGCAACAACAAAGTAGAGGACGTCTAACTTGTTTTTGCAGGGCATGTTGTGATGTGATATGGTCAAGACATGATGCTAAATTTTATTGTATGATATGGTCAAGACATGATGAGTATGCACCGTTGCGAAAGTTCTTCGTGCTGAGACACCACGTGATGATCGGGTGTGATAGGCTCTACGTTCAAATACAACGGGTGCAAAACAGTTGCACACGCGGAATACTCAGGTTATACTTGACGAGCCAAGCATATACAGATATGGCCTCGGAACACGGAGACCGAAAGGTCGAGCGTGAATCATATAGTAGATATGATCAACATAGTGATGTTCACCAATGAAACTACTCCATCTCACGTGATGATCGGACATGGTTTAGTTGATTTGGATCACATAATCATTTAGAGGATTAGAGGGATGTCTATCTAAGTGGGAGTTCTTAAGTAATATGATTAATTGAACTTAAATTTATCATGAACTTAGTCCTGGTAGTATTTTGCAAATTATGTTGTAGATTAATAGCTCGCATTGTTGCTTCCCTGTGTTTATTTTGATATGTTCCTAGAGAAAATTGTGTTGAAAGATGTTAGTAGCAATGATGCGGATTGGATCCGTGATCTGAGGTTTTTCCTCATTGCTGCACAGAAGAATTATGTCCTTGATGCACCGCTAGGTGACGGACCTATTGCAGGAGCAGATGCAGACGTTATGAACGTTTGGCTAGCTCAATATGATGACTACTTGATAGTTTAGTGCACCATGCTTAATGGCTTAGAATCGGGACTTCAAAGACGTTTTGAACGTCATGGAGCATATGAGATGTTCCAGGAGTTGAAGTTAATATTTCAAGCAAATACCCGAGTTGAGAGATATGAAGTCTCCAACAAGTTCTATAGCTAAAAGATGGAGGAGAATCGCTCAACTAGTGAGCATGTACTCAGATTGTCTGAGTACTGCAATCGCTTGAATCAAGTGGGAGTTAATCTTCCAGATAAGATAGTGATTGACAGAATTCTCTAGTCACCATCACCAAGTTAGTAGAACTTCGTGATGAACTATGATATGCAAGGGATAACGGAAACGATTCCCAAGCTCTTCGTAATGCGGAAATTGACGAAGGTAGAAATCGAGAAAAACATCAAGTGTTGATGATAGACAAGACCACTAGTTTCAAGAAAAGGGCAGAGGGAAGAAGGGGAACTTCAAGAAGAACAGCAAGCAAGTTGCTGCTCAAGTGAAGAAGCCCAAGTCTGGTCCTAAGCCTGAGACTAAGTGTTTCTACTGCAAAGGGACTGGTCACTGGAAGCGGAACTACCCCAAGTGATTGGCAGATAAGAAGGATGGCAAAGTGAACATAAGTATATTTGATATACATGTTATTGATGTGTACTTTACTAGTGTTTATAGCAACCCCTCAGTATTTGATACTAGTTCAGTTGCTAAGATTAGTAACTCGAAAACGGGAGTTGCAGAATAAACAGAGACTAGTTAAGGGTGAAGTGATGATGTGTGTTGGAAGTGGTTCCAAGATTGATATGATCATCATCGCAGACTCCCTATACTTTCGAGATTAGTGTTGAACCTAAATAAGTGTTATTTGGTGTTTGCGTTGAGTATGAATATGATTCGATCATGTTTATTGCAATACGGTTATTCATTTAATTTAGAGAACAGTTGTTGTTCTGTTTACATGAATAGAACCTTCTATGGTCATACACACCAACGAAAATGGTTTGTTGGATCTCGATTGTAGTGATACACATATTCATAATATTGAAGCCAAAAGATGCAAAGTTAATAATGATAGTGCAACTTATTTGTAGCACTACCGTTTAGGTCATATTGGTGTAAAGCGCATGAAGAAACTCCATGCTGATGGGATTTTGGAATCACTTGATTATGAATCACTTGATGCTTGCGAACCATGCCTCATGGGCAAGATGACTAAGACTCCGTTCTCCGGAGCGAGCAACTGACTTATTGGAAATAATACATACTGATGTATGTGGTCCGATGAGTGTTAAGGCTCACGGCAAGTATCGTTATTTTCTGAACTTCACAGATGATTTGAGCAGATATGGGTATATCTACTTGATTAGACATAAGTCTGAAACATTTGAAAAGTTCAAAGAATTTCAAAGTGAAGTGGAAAATCATCGTGACAAGAAAATAAAGTTTCTACGATCTGATCGCGGAGACAAATATTTGAGTTACGAGTTTGGTCTTCAATTAAAACAATGTGGAATAGTTTTACAAACTCATGCCACATGGAACACCTCAGCATAATGGTGTGTCCGAACGTCATAACCGTACTTTATTGGATATAGTGCAATCTATGATGTATCTTACCGATCTACCACTATCGTTTTGGGGTTATGCATTAGAGACAGCTGCATTCACGTTAAAAAGGGCACCATCTAAATCTATTGAGACGACACTGTATGAACTGTGGTTTGGCAAGAAACCAAAGTTGTCATTTCTTAAAATTTGGGGTTGCAATGCTTATGTGAAAAAGTTTCATCCTGATAAGCTCAAACCCAAATCGGAAAAGTGTATCTTCATAGGATAGCCAAAAAGTTACTGTTGGGTACACCTTCTATCACAGATCCGAAGGCAAGACATTCGTTGCTAAGAATGGATCCTTTCTAGAGAAGGAGGTTCTCTCGAAAGAAGTGAGTGGGAGGAAAGTAGAACTTGATAAGGTAATTGTACCTTCTCCCTTATTGGAAAGTAGTTCATCACAGAAATCTGTTCCTGTGACTACTACACCAATTAGTGAGGAAGCTAATGATGATGATCATGTAACTTCAGATCAAGTTACTACCGAATCTCGTAGGTAAACCAGAGCGAGATCCGCACCAGAGTGGTACGGTAATCCTGTTCTGGAGGTCATGCTACTTGACCATGACGAACCTACGAACTATGAAGAAGCGATGGTGAGCCCACATTCCGCAAAATGGCTTGAAGCCATAAAATCTGAGATATGATCCATGTATGAGAACAAAGTATGGACTTTGATGGATTTGCACGATGATCGGCAAGCAATTGAGAATAAACGGATCTTCAAGAGGAAAACGGACGCTGATAGTAGTGTTACTATCTACAAAGCTAGAATTGTCGCAAAAGATTTTCGACAAGTTCAAGGTGTTGACTACGATGAGAGTTTCTCACTCGTATATATGCTTAAGTCTGTCTGAATCATGTTAGCAATTGCCGCATTTTATGAAATCTGGCAAATGGATAAACAAAACTGCATTCCTTAATAGATTTATTAAAGAAGAGTTGTATATGATACAACCAGAAGGTTTTGTCAATCCTAATGGTGCTAACAAAATATGCAAGCTCCAGCGATCCATCTATGGACTGGTGCAAGCATCTCGGAGTTGGAATATACGCTTTGATAAGTTGATCAAAGCATATAGTTTTATACAGACTTGCGATGAAGCCTGTATTTACAAGAAAGTGAGTGGGAGCACTACAGCATTTCTGATAAGTATATGTGAATGACATATTGTTGATCGGAAATAATGTAGAATTAATCTGCAAAGCATAAAGGAGTGTTTTTAAAGAAGTTTTTCAAAGAAAGACCTCGGTGAAGCTGCTTACATATTAAGCATCAAAATCTATAGAGATAGATCAAGACGCTTGATAAGTTTTTTCAATGAGTACATACCTTGACAATATTTTGAAGTAGTTCAAAAATGGAACAGTCAAAGAAAGAGTTCTTGGCTGTGTTACAAGGTATGAAATTGAGTAAGACTCAAAGCCCGACCACGGCAGAAGATAGAAAGAGAATGAAAGTCATTCCCTATGCCTCAGCCATAGGTTCTATAAAGTATGCCATGATGTGTACCAGATCTATTGTATACCCTACACTGTGTTAAGCAAGGGAGTACAATAATGATCTAAGAGTAGATCACTGGACATTGGTCAAAATTATCCTTAGTGGAATAAGGAAATATTTCTCGATTATGGAGGTGACAAAAGGTTCGTCGTAAAAAGTTACGTCAATGCAAGTTTTGACACAGATCTGGATGACTCTAAGTCTCGATCTAGATACATATTGAAAGTGGGAGCAATTAGCTAGAGTAGCTCCGTGCAGAGCATTGTAGACATAGAATTCGCAAAATACTTACGGATCTGTATGTGATAGACCCGTTGATTAAAATTATCTCACAAGCAAAACATGATCACACCTTAGTACTCTTTGGGTGTTAATCACATAAATAATGTGAACTAGATTATTGACTCTAGTAAACCCTTTGGGTATAGGTCACATGACGATGTGAACTATGGGTGTTAATCACATGGTGATGTGAACTCTTAGTGTTGAATCACATGGCGATGTGAACTAGATTATTGATTCTAGTGCAAGTGGGAGACTGAAGGAAATATGCCCTAGAGGCAATAATAAAGTTATTATTTATTTCCTTATATCATGATAAATGTTTATTATTCATGCTAGAATTGTATTAACCGGAAACATAATACATGTGTGAATACATAGACAAACAGAGTGTCACTAGTATGCCTCTACTTGACTAGCTCGTTAATCAAAGATGGTTATGTTTCCTAACCATGGACAAAGAGTTGTTATTTGATTAACGGGATCACATCATTAGGTGAATGATCTGATTGACATGACCCATCCCATTAGCTTAGCACCCGATCGTTTAGTATGTTGCTATTGCTTTCTTCATGACTTATACATGTTCCTATGACTATGAGATTATGCAACTCCCGTTTGCCGGAGGAACACTTTGTGTGCTACCAAACGTCACAACGTAACTGGGTGATTATAAAGGTGCTCTACAGGTGTCTCCAAAGGTACATGTTGGGTTGGCGTATTTCGAGATTAGGATTTGTCACTCCGATTGTCGGAGAGGTATCTCTGGGCCCTCTCGGTAATGCACATCACATAAGCCTTGCAAGCATTGCAACTAATGAGTTAGTTGTGAGATGATGTATTACGGAACGAGTAAAGAGACTTGCCGGTAACGAGATTGAACTAGGTATGGGATACCGACGATCGAATCTCGGGCAAGTAACATACCGATGACAAAGGGAACAACGTATGTTGTTATGCGGTCTGACCGATAAAAGATCTTCGTAGAATATGTAGGAGCCAATATGAGCATCCAGGTTCCGCTATTGGTTATTTACCAGAGACATGTCTCGGTCATGTCTACATTGTTCTCGAACCCGTAGGGTCCGCACGCTTAAGGTTTCGATGACAGTTATATTATGAGTTTATGAGTTTTGATGTACTGAAGTTAGTTCGGAGTCCCGGATGTAATCACGGACATGACGAGGAGTCTCGAAATGGTCGAGACATAAAGATTGATATATTGGGCGGCTACATTCGGACACCGGAAGTGTTCCGGGGAAGTTTCGGATAAAACCGGAGCACCGGGGGGGTTACCGGAAACCCCCCCCTCGGGGGGGGGGGTTAATGGGCCTCATGGGCCTAAGGTGGAGAAGAGGAGGGGCTGCCAGGGCAGGCCGCGTGCCCCCTCTCCCCCTAGTCCGAATTGGACAAGGACGGAGGGGCGGCGCCCCCCCCTTTTTTCCTTCTCTCCTTCCCCCTCTCCTACTTGGACAAGGAAAGGGAGGGGAGTCCTACTCCCGGTAGGAGTAGGACTCCTCCTGCGCGCCTCCTACTAGGGCCGGCCGCACCCCCCCCTTGGATCCTTTATATACGGAGGCAAGGGGCACCCCTAGACACACAAGTTGATCCACGTGATCATATTCTTAGCCGTGTGCGGTGCCCCCTTCCACCATAGTCCTCGATAATATTGTAGCGGTGCTTAGGCGAAGCCCTGGGACAGTAGTACATCAAGATCGTCACCACGCCGTCGTGCTGACGGAACTCTTCCCCGACACTTTGCTGGATCGGAGTCCAGGGATCGTCATCGAGCTGAACGTGTGCTAGAACTCAAAGGTGCCATAGTTTCGGTGCTTGATCGGTCGGGCCGTGAAGACGTACGACTACATCAACCAAGTTAACGCATCCGTTGTCGATCTACAAGGGTACGTAGATCACACTCTCCCCCTCTCGTTGCTATGCATCACCATGATCTTGCGTGTGCGTAGGAAATTTTTTGAAATTACTACGAAACCCAACAAGCTGCTCTAACGGACGAAGATTTCGTCCATCAGGTAGAGATTATGACGGAGCCCTTGCTCCATCACATGGGTGAATGCCACCATCCTCGTCGGCTCCCCGCTCCGATTGTTCAAGGACGAGTCAGTCTCTCCCCTCCGCAGCCGTGGTATCCTGATCGGACGCTGCATTAGGAAGAACCATCATCACGCCTGCACCATCGTAGCGTCTAGATCGGACACCGCATCAAGAACGAGCCAGCGTCCCCACCGCGCAGCCGGTACAGGTGCACGGACACCCCTTTATCACCATTGTGCCGCTACCGCCTCGCCAGCAAGCAGGAGTTGTCGCCTGTGATCGAGAATGCCCAGGGTCACCTCTTGCACTACCTCAGAGGAGGCAGTTAGGGCGGTACCTCGGGCTCGAGGGCCATCGTATCTCAGGCGGAGCACGTGGGGAGGTAGCAGGCGAGGCACGACTAGGGCAATGTGGGTTGTTGCTCTACGTTCGCCAAGAGCGACGTGGCACCTGGTTGAGTCTGCAACGACCCTGACCTCGCTGCTGTGTGGGCGCTCGACCGCTCCGTCACCACCGCGGAGACGGCCGCCAGGCGCCGCCGTTGTTGGCAAGCTCGCCAAGATTGGCAAGAAGTGGTCGCTTAGCCACTGCTCCACCAACGCTGCTGGTCGTGGCAAGGCCGCCGCCAGGGCTCCGAAGGCAACGTCGGCAGTGGCCACAGCTGCACTCCGCACCGTGCAGCAGGAGTTTAATATGTCTCCAATGTATCTATAATTTTTGCTTGTTCCATGCTTTTATATTATCATTCTTGGATGTTTTTACAATCATTTTATAGCAACTTTATATCATTTTTTGGGACCAACCTATTGACATAGTGCCCAGTGCCAGTTGCTATTTTTTTTGCTTATTTTTTACTTCGCAGAATATCAGTACCAAACGGAGTCCAAACGCAGCAAAACTTTTTGGTGAATTTTTTGAACCATAAGACACCTTGGGGGCAAGAAAGCACCTGAAAGGAATTCTGTGGGGACCACAAGACACCAGGGCGCACCCAGGAGCCAGGCGCGCCATGGTGGGTTGTGGGGCCCATAGAGGTTTCCTGCACTGTCTCTTCGCCCCATAAATTCTCAAATATTCCAGAAACACTAGGGGAGTCGACGAAAAACAATTTCAGCCGGCACAAGTTCCAGAACCATGAGATCCAATCTAACACCATCACGGAGGGGTTCATCATCCTCATTGGTGCCTCTCCGATGATGCGTGAGTAGTCCACCATAGACCTGAGGGTCCGTAGGCAATAGCTAGATGGCTTCCTCTCTCTCTCTTTAATTCTCAATACATTCGTCTCTTGGAGATCTATTTGATATAACTCTTTTTGCGGTGTGTTTGTTGGGATCCGATGAACTTTGAGTTTATAATCAGATCTATATCCATGAATATTATTTGAGTTTCTTTAATCTCTTATATGCATGATTATTTACAGCCTCGTATTTCTTCTTCGAATCTTTGGTTTAGTTAGGCCAACTAGATCGATTTTTCTTGCCATGGAAAGAGGTACTTTGTGATGGGTTCGATCTTGCGGTGTCCTCTCCCAGTGACAGAAGGGGCAGCGAGGCACGCATGTATCGCTGCTATTAAGGATAACAAGATGGGGTCTATTTCTACATGAATAGATCTTGTCTACATCATGTCATCATTCTTATTGCATTACTCTATTTCTCCATGAACTTAATACACTAGATGCATGTTGGATAGCAGTTGATGTGTGGAGTAATAGTAGTACATGCAGGCAGGAGTCGGTCTACTAATCTTGGATGTGATGCCTATATATTGATCATTGCCTTGGATATCGTCATAATTATTCAATCTTCTATCAATTGCCCAACAGTAATTTTTTTACCCACCGTATGCTATTTTCTCGAGAGAATCCACCAGTGAAATCTACGGCTTCCGGGTCTATCTTTCATTATATTGCTTTCAGATCTATTTTCCACCATATTTGTTTTCAGATCTATTATTCTAAAACCCCAAAAATACCTTGCTGCACTTTTTCTTCATTTATTTTATTTCGCGTTTTATCGAGATATATTTATCTAAACTCATACAAAATTATCTATCTTTTTACCGAGGAGGGGTTGACAACCCCTCTTACGCGTTGGGTTGCGAGGATTTGTTCTTTGTGTGCAGGTACCGTTTATATAGTGTTGCTTGGTTCTCCTACTGGATTGATACCTTAGTTTCGTGACTGAGGGAAATACCTATTGTAGCTATACTGCATCATCCCTTACTCTTTGGGGAAATACCGACGCAGTTTCTAGCTACATCAGAGGTGGAGCGGCTTCTCTGCGAGCGGCAGGTAGCCGCCGTACAAGGTTGTCGTGGCCCTCCGACACCGTTCCGCTACTAGAGTGACCACGATGACGATGACGGCACCGACGGCGACGATGATGCGGCAAGGCAGGACGACCACGCGTACCAAGTTCATCGAAATATTGACCTTTTTATGTAAATTATAACCAAATTTTCATCGAAATATTGACCTTTTTATGTAAATTATAACCAAATTTGAATGAAATCCACCATGTTTGAACAAATTTCATCCGGTTATTTTGAATCATTGGCCAAGTGAATTTGAGCAATGTTTCCGTGTCCGTGAATTGGTCCCCCTGTCTTTGAACGGAAGCGGTAGAAAATTTGGGGGTCGCTGTTGGAGATGCACTTAATGGGCAAGCTAACAAGAACGACCCAAGTGTGTCCGGCTGGTGGACATGGTGGGCAACAAAATTCCGTCCGCCCAAGCTGGTGGACCCGCCCCGCTGCCAAGCACAGTCGTTACCCCGAGCTACCATGTTGGGGCGGAACCGGCAAGTATGGTGGTTGCGGGGGAGGCCCGTGAGATCATCTCCAACAGGCACGCGGTTGCGCGACGCGCTAATTTTTTCGTTGTGGCGCCGAAATAGCGTTTTAGCATGCGCAAGAGGGTGGTTGTTTTACCAGGCGCTGCGAAATTTATCGCGCCGCTATAGCACTTCACCAAATGCCGCAAAATCCAGCGCGCGCGATCAGCCGTCACTGGAAAAAAATTGAAACAACGCATACAAACAAATATGAAACAACACATAGTTCATATTCATAGCATAGTTCAAGCCCCAAACTACAAGCTAGTTCATACGATGCTAAATAAAACAGATAAAGCTACTCCTCATCGTCCTCGATGGTGTAGTCCGATGACGTAAACGCATCGAGCCACCAAGGATCTTCATCGTCCCAGGTCGACGCAGGTCCCAGCTCGATCTGGGCTTCCGCCAGTTCCTTCCATGCACGCTTGTCTGTCCGACACACGGCTCACTCCTCCCTCCTCTGCGCCCAGAACTCGTTCTCGGTGGCGACATCCTGTGGGAAGCGCTCGCGCCACACCGCCAAGGCATACTCGTCCACCTCGGCGATGAGGAGGCGGCGCTCCCACCTCCACTGGAGGCGGCGATCCTCGTAGGTAATTAGTCGCGGGGGAGGCGCGAGCTCCAGCACCTGCTCGCGCGTCCCCACGTCAGGAAGTTCATCTGCGCTTGTGGCCGCCCGAGGCGCCACGCCGCCGCATCTTACGCGCGGGCGCTCACGTGGGCGGTCTCGGATGTTCGGAGCCCGAGGCGTGTATCGCCGGAGCGGATCTCCGCATAATACACGCCGGAGCTGCGGAGGCGGATGCCACGGAAGCCCGAGCTCCTCTAGGGGTGTGGCGGCATAGCGGGGGGAGAAGGCACAGTGGCGGTAGGGCGGGGGAGAAGGCGCGGCGGCGGCGGGGCGCTGGAAGAGGCGAGGAAGAAGGCACAGCGCGAGGGAAATCGTGGCGGTTGGCGGGCGCAGGGGCGCGGCTTTTAACTAGTGCGCTGGGCGTCGCGCGCCAAAACTGTCGCTCGCGCTGCCGCTTTTTGCCCGCGCACGCCAATTTTTTTTCACGCTCCTGCTGGAGCACACCGCGCAGCCTCTCGCGCGCCAAACTGGTGGTTTATCTAGTGCGCCTCATATTTTGCGTGCCTGTTGAAGATGCTCTGACATGCACCTGTTGGAGATGCTCTGAGACCGCCATCCCATGGCGTGCAATCGGTTAGGTGTAAAAGATCTGTCCGCGCCGAGTTGC
This sequence comes from Triticum aestivum, assembly GCF_018294505.1. Taxonomy (NCBI): domain Eukaryota; kingdom Viridiplantae; phylum Streptophyta; class Magnoliopsida; order Poales; family Poaceae; genus Triticum; species Triticum aestivum. The sequence goes on along the minus strand of NC_057794.1, from coordinate 1,701,255 downwards.
GACCAGCCTCCACCGCCTGAGAACCTTGAGGCCGAGTTTTACCGTAGGGATCCTGCCGGTCTATCTGCACCCGTGAGCGCTCTCCGGCATACCCAGATGAGATCGGGCAGGGCCGCAAGGAGTCCTGGAGGAGGCCAAGACTCTAGTTCCCGCTGCAGGCAGCCTCATGCTCAAGGTTGATTTGGTTCATGCATACGAGTTATTAACTCTCTCCATTTTGAAATATGAACTCTTTCAGATATTTCAAATATTGACTATATACGAATGTATATTGACATATTTTAGTATGTAGATTCATTCATTTGGTGCCGTATGTAGTCTGTACTAAAATTTGTAAAAGATCTTATATTTAGGAATGGAGGAAGTAGTATTACTACCTGCATTTTAGTTCATTGGTCCTTTTTATATTTTATGCCAAGCTTTGATTTGAGAATTAACTAACGAAATATTAATGCATGTCATTAAAAATAATAATAATGTATGCTTAAATACGAATCCATATATTAACTAACAAAACTAATAAGTCTATGTACATCTATATATAATATTGAAATCTCTAAAAAACTTATATTTAAAAACGGAGGGAGTAGTTAGAAGGTGCATGCATGGGATGGGGCCAAATGAAGATGAGCCTGCGCTGCTGCAGGCATTTTCCAAGCAAGTCAAGTGGGCGCGCGGGGCCTAATGAATGAATGTTTGCTTAACCGTTAAACAAACTATGCATCGATCGTCCGCTCTGCAGTACAGGCAATGCAATGCATCAACGATCGTTCCATTTTGGTCCTACCCAATGAATGGGATGGATGGCGATCAGCGCTGCCCAGTCAGCATCAGCATCAGCATGCCGTACGTGGTGCATGACGCCATGGGCACTGACGTCGGTGAAGACGCGGAGGCAACGCTGCATGTATTTACTCACACCGCCAACGCCCAGCAGGGAGCAGCAGCATTATCGCTTGCAGATCCAGATGCATTGCACTTGCACTTGCCGCTGCAGTACTAGTATAAATGAAGAACAAGGCCCGGCATGAACAATCTTCATCCATTTTCATTTCCATTCGTCCCTGGAGAGCACCAAAGCCAAGACGAGCAAGGTGTCGTTCTGCCTTCCACTGAGCTGCAGGAGGACTGTCTTCCCCAGGTCAGCACCCTTAATTATTTCCCTTTTTTTCTCTCATAATAATTAAACACAATACACAACCAACATCATCATCTTCTTCTTCTTCTTCTTCTTCTTCTTCTTCTTCTTCTTCTTCTTCT